>NC_086177.1:7435000-7660000 GCF_023053635.1 Elgaria multicarinata webbii
TTGGCTATTGGGCAGTATAAAAATGTAATAAATAAATAAATAAACAAGGCAGCTGGGGAAATTCTGAAATAGTGAAACCGCAATGCAATTCCAATTGCTGCGCTTAAAAGCTCCGTCACACCTTGGAAGAAACGCTGGCTATGTACCTTCTCCGTGAACTCTCAGGGCTAATCTACACCAAGCAGGATATTCCACTATGAAAGTGGTATATAAAAGGCAGGAACCACATTGCTGCTTTATAGCGGTATTGAAGTGCGCTGACCACTGTTGGGGCCCACTGACACATGCCATCTACCGCTTTCATACCGCTATATCCTGCTTGGTGCGGCTCCTGCCTTTTATGTACAGGTTTCATAGTGGAATATCCTGCTTGGTCTAGATGAGCCCTAAGTTACTTCCTGTTTTCAAACAGGAAGTAAACGAGGGCCAGTCAGTCCCTCCTTGTGAACAAGCTGTTTCTCCCACACACAGCAGGAGAGAGCAGCAACTTTGGTTTAAAAAATATATTTCGGAGGTTTTCTGGTTTTTCTTGCAGCGCAAGGGAGACTAGAAGGGGCAGAAGGGGCGTCAGAGGCAGATGATGTCATGTGAGCTAACTCTGAGGAATCCGTGAATGCCCAGTAACAAGCGTGCAATAAAACACTCGTCGGATGGAGCTTAAAGCCTCACCCTACCCCAGCCGGGATTACCAACGTCCCCCGTTTTGTCAGTGTAGACAATGTCTCAAGCCCTAATGTAACAGGGCAAGTCAGTAACAATCTTTCCTGATTTTATATTTTTATAACAAATCAATAAAAGATGAGAAGAATCCTGCTTGTGTTTTCATTACTTTTATGGCCTTCTATTTCCTTGGAGTGTGAGTTAGTGGTTCCTCATGAACGTTGCTGCTAAACCAGATCCTAACCAGGTCCTAACCATGTTTATTCAGCAAAAAGCCCGGTTGATTTCAGTAGGATTTCCAAATAGCTGAAACAAGTATTCAAATATTTAAAATTAGCCAGTGGGTCAAATTTCATCAATCAAAATTTAAAACTCTGAATATTATCTGTAAAATATTACTTCAAAAGTTGAGCACTTTACATTAATTCACATCTCTTGATTTATTTTGGCTGTTACCAAATATGAAATATTATAAATCATTAATTTAAAAGGTCATTAAAAACCAACTTCATGTCAGTTCACCAATTCTGTCAAATATTAAATACAATTGCAAGCCAGGTATCTTATGTGAAATGTCACTGTATATCGCCTACCAAAAAGTTTTCAAATATTAAATTAAAATACTTAATAGTCAGCAGTCAAGCTTTTCAGACCAATGACCCCACTTTTACCCCCAATATGCATTTGGATTCCACTTACATATGTAAAATATTAACTGGTATGTAGCACAGAGCCCCCCCCCCCCCCCCCCCAATAAATTAACTCATGGTGGCTTACCATGTCAGGTGAACCAAGTTTTATCAGTGGGAGTCTACGTGCATGCTTCTACATCCTGGACCAGTAGTTGTTATGTTAAACATGCTTATTGCATATGATAATAGCTGGATTGTGGCTCAAAAGTAAGTCCCATTCAGTTAATTGGAACTTACTACCACAGAAATATCCTTTTTAAAAAAACTATTTGAATTTAGGAAAAAGCATGGGACCTGCAATAAAATATTATAATGTCGAGTGTTCCTTTTAGTGTTTCAGACAGACAGACAGACAGACAGACGTGTTCTTTCAAGATGCCCCATTCATTCTTCCTCTCTGTCTCCACCCCCAGACATTCAGTATTCTGTTGTCACTGAGTACATTTATTTATTGAGCAGTCTGGTGACTTTTTTCAAGCATGCTGATACTTCAACACCTGATAACTCAACACCTGAGTTCACCATTACTATATATGCTAGCACACCAACAATTCCATTAATTAGTGAACACTAAAGACCATTTGTGAGGGTTTTTTTAAAAAATAAAACTGATAATTTCAGAATCATAACTTCAGCACAGCATTCCATATAAGCCTGATCCTGTCAGCTTGACCCACCTATCAGATATAGCTTTGGTTTATCTTTTGTAAATCTATCTAGTTCACAGATTTAATGCAGCAGCTAAAGAATATTGTCCTATCCTAATTCTCCATTTTACCTGGACCATTTCACCAAATTATAAGTGATTAAATTATTGTCCTAGATAAAATAAGAGTCCCACACATATAAGAGTCCTGGCTGGTGTTGAACATTTGAAGACAGAGACACAAAAAACTTAAATAGCCTCCCCCCCATTCCATCTTCTTTGAATCTCCAATTCCTAAACTTGGCATGGGGTTTTGTTCTTGCCAAATTGATCTTCTACTTCCTTTATATTGATTGTTAGTGTTCCATGAAAGTCCCTTGTTTCTCAGTAGGTAGAGTGTTCATAGGCATTACGTAACATCAGCTCAGCCAATGTCTAGAAAAATGTGCAAATGTCGGGGAACATATTGCTGGTTTTGAGTATATCATATATGCTATCCTCTAATCTTATAAATCAATTAAAAATCCATAAATACACATCAGGTTTAATAGCAACGCTCAATAAAATAATAAATAGCAGCACTGGGGAAAGAGATCCAGGTTAGATAGAAACAGTGGGTCCTTACAATGGATGGCAAAGAGGCTATGCATTTCGCCTATATCCCACTTGTCTATGCCTTTACTTGAACCATTTCCCCCTCTTTGTCTCTGGTCCATTCCTGTTCTTTGTCTGCCGATCTAGTCAGGATAGAAAGATGAATGCCAGGAATGCGATTTCGTAATGTTTTATCTAAAATATATGCTTGGTAGATGAAGGCAATGTAGTGAAGAAAAAACTTCAGATGTGGACTGAGACATAAAGCATCTACAATGCTGAATTGGTTTGTCAGGTGAAACAAACATTCCTCTTATTCCAGTTGGATTTTTCCAGTGGCCAGTGCAATACTAATGGGTACCATATGTATTTGCAGGGATTTTTTAGTAGACGAATGCCCTGTTCATTAGACAATTTGGAGGTAGAAGCAATTTCTCAGAGTCATATTAATTTCACAGTATTATGGTGATCATTAAATAGCTGATTCAATAGTGTGTGATGTGAAATATGTCTGGTGATAATGTAATAATGGCAGACTTGGGGGGCTTCCACACACAGTCTTCGGGGTGCCCCGAAAGCGCTTCAGGGCGCCCCGAAACTCCTAGTGTAGCTACCAGGTCAGAAGAGACGGAGGAAGAGGCGGCGGTGGCGGCGGCGGCGAAAAGTTCCCAGGGCTCGGCGGCTTCCTTGCCGCCAAGCCCAACTCCCCGCCGGCCTCCTGCTGCCGGCGAAAGAGCCACCCGGGGTGGAGTGCTCAGCGGAAGAAGGCAGGCTCTTCTGCCGAGCTCTCCAAACCGGGTGGCTCTTTTGCCAGCAGCAGGAGGAGGCCGGCGGGGAGTTGGGCTCGGCAGCAAGGAAGCCGTCGAGCCCTGGGAACTATTCGCCGCCGCCGCCGCCTCTTCCTCCGTCTCTTCTGACCAGGTAGCTACACTAGGAGTTTCGGGGCGCCCTGAAGCGCTTTCGGGGCACCCCGAAGACTGTGCGTGGAAGCCCCCCTGAGGTGTGCAATCATAAACAGAGGAATTCTATTTGTCTCAATTCAAGAAAGTTTTCGAAGCACTACAACTCCTACAAAAAATGTCTGAACAAAGATGACAGTGGGATGAATGTGCATGCCCAAGGCATTGATGCCCTTTTCACACAGTCTCCAGAATGGTGCGCTGGTCAACAGGGAACTGGACTCACTAGCCAGATGAAGACAGCTATTTTGAAAAATGTTTTTATATAACCTATTTCTGCCATCTCTTCTCATTTTGTCTTTTTGATACCTGAGAGATATCAGTTTTTAACATGGCATTCATTATATTTTATTTATGTATTTATCTCATTTCATAAAGTGCCCTGTAAGTTCCAGTGAAAGGTGATAAATACATCTTTTAAGTAAATAAATATGAGTTGGCAGCAGCCATCCAACTTTGGGGTAGGTGGGGAAAATTCTATATATTTTAAGGAATTAAGCTTACCAAGACAAGAGGCCGCAGCAACTGCCCTCCCACATCACATTCTTTTTAATGTTGTTTGGTTTCTGCCACAAGTGGCAGTAGCTTTTCTAAAAGACCACTAGGTCACCCATAATTCCTTGCTTTATGTAGGGACTGCCATCTTCCCCCCACCCCAAATGTCATCTCTACATTAAGGGGGGAAACCCACAGCCTTATCGGGGTTTCTTCTTCTGGAGACTCTCTGTGTTTACAACTGGCTCCTTTAGATGGCAACTGCATGATTTTGAATTGAAAAATTCTCCTCTTGTCATGCTATTATGTTCAATGAAACAGTGCCACCTAGTGGCAGAATTATACCACTAAGCTGGCTTTACATACTAGGGACATCCCACAATAATTTAAATATTGCATTATCGCTGGGTGTTTTTTTAAAAAAGTGAGATTACTGGGGGAAAGTGCAGGAGATGTCCTGGAGGTTGAGAGCATTATGTAAAGGCCCCACAAACTTCCATGAGTGGCCAATCACAAGAATGCAACAATTCCCTCTTATAAAAGTTCCATGTCATAATGTTAAATAATTCAAAGTGAGATATTATGGGGAAATATACTGGTCCGCTGGGCAGCTGAGAGAAAAGTTGCTGCTGTTGTTTGCAGCCAAATTATATTATTTAAAAGGACAGGGGAGGAGGCCAATCTTGCTATCACTTGTCCTGGTATGATCCCACCTCTGAAAGTATGTAGAACCTTTCCCCATCTCCCCACAAATGACATGTTTCTCTCCCCCCCCCCACCTCCAACAATCTTCACAGAAAGAGTTCCAAAGCAGAACTTTGGCTAAGCTGTAATTGGACAACATAATTACTAGGGCTGTGCATGGACCCCCCGATCTGCAACTTCCGGATCGGGTCCGCTCTGCTCCAATTCGCCAGTGGTCTGCTTCACTTCGCTGCGGAGCTCCGGATCTGAATCGGAGCTCTGCAGTGCCACCGCCGCCAGGTAAGCCCTCCCCCCTTACCTGCGTCTGTCCACGGTCTGGCGGCGGCTTCAACTGAGCCCGAGGAAGACCAGGCCACAGCTGCGGACGGACGCAGGTAAGACCCTTCCCCCCCTGCCCCTTTACCTGGCTCCACTGCCGCACGGGCGGCGGTGGCGGCAGGGCCAGGTAACCCCCCTCACGCACACCACTTGCCTGGTCCGTCGTGGCCTGTCACCAGCTTCACTAGAGCTCGCGGCTCAACCTGGAACTGGGGCCTACACTTCCAGGCTGTAGTGAAGCCGGCGACGGGCCATGATGGACCAGGTAAGACACCTCCCCCCTTACCTGGCTCTGTCGCCGCACGGGCGGCAGCAGTGCCAGGTAAGGCCCCCTTACCTTTTTTTCAGAGCTCTGGATCAAGGTGAAGGATCCGCCTTCATCTCGATCTGCTCCGCTGCCCCCCCCCGATCCTCTTCGCCTCCACCTTAAGGGGAGGCGAAGCACCCTGATCCACTTCTGCTTCTCTGACCTGAAGAGAAGCGGAGCACAGCCCTAATAATTACATTAGTAGCATTGGCCCTTTATGACTTGTTTGCAAGGCATTTAATTTTTAAGATCTCTAGCATTTTAGACTCTGTTATGACTTAGGCTTCAGTGCTTCTGGCTGCTACAAGAGTAGCAGCATATTCCCAGGATTTGCCTGCTCTCATGTCAACCTGTGGGGCTATTAAGAAGCTATGCTCCGAGTGCCCCCACCTTCTGAAGGCTACCTTTGAAAAGGACTTGCTCTGCAATTTGTCTGTCTAGCGTTTGACAGAATCTGATATTATTGTTGATTTTATTGCTACTGCTGATGGTGTAGTTTATGATATATGGCTTTAATTCTGCTTTCAGTTATGTTTTAAATTGTTTACTGTGTTTATAAACCACCTTGGACCCATCTTAGGAGTGTTTGATTGGGTGGCAGTATAGAAATATTTTAATGAATAAAATAAAATAATAGCTACAATACAGGACACAACTTGCCTACAAAACCAGAGGAGAATAAACTCTACTCATGTCTGTCAGAGAATAAACTCTACTCATGTCTGTCAGAGAAGAATAAACTCTACTCATGTCTGTCAGTTATGTCTAGATGAGAAAAACAGTCGTCAAGTAATTACCACTTAAATATGGACTTATTATTAATCCTTATTTTTTCAGTTCAATATAAACCACTTGAAATTCTTCTCATAACTGCTGACTTAATGCTAACAAATCAGTGAACAATGTTTTTCAGAGGAAGTTTGGAAAAATCCCAGAGGGATAAATTTTGCTCATTGCTGCCACTGATGCATTTTATCATTTGGTGTCTATAGTGAGCAATCGTTTGACCTTGAGCTGTTATATGGTGATTTGGAACCTCACTGTGTTGTATTAACAGCTATGGGGGTACAGAGCATTTAGGAATTACAAGTGAGACCCTGCAACAAAATGTTGCTAAAACAGGAATCTTGTAATGTTTGGGGCTTACAGAAGTGGGGAGAGGCTTCAGAAAAGGTAAACAGATAAATGACATATATTTATAGAATCATAGAATAGCAGAGTTGGAAGGGGCCTACAAGTCCAACCCCCTGCTCAATGCAGGAATCCACCCTAAAGTATCCCTGACAGATGGTTGTCCAGCTGCCTCTTGAAGGCCTCTAGTGTGGGAGAGCCCACCACCTCCCTAGGTAACTGATTCCATTGTCGTACTGCTCTAACAGTCAGGAAGTTTTTCCTGATGTCCAGCTGGAATCTGGCTTCCTTTATCTTGAGCCTGTTATTCCGTGTCCTGCACTTTGGGAGGATCGAGAAGAGATCCTGGCCCTCCTCTGTGTGACAACCTTTCAAGTCTTTGAAGAGTGCTATCATGTCTCCCCTCAATCTTCTCTTCTCCAGGCTAAACGTGCCCAGTTCTTTCAGTCTCTCTTCATAGGGCTTTGTTTCTAGACCCCTGATCATCCTGGTTGCCCTCCTCTTAACACGCTCCAGCTTGTCTGTGTCCTTCTTGAACTGTGGTGCCCAGAACTGGACACAATACTCTAGATGAGGCCTAACCAGGGCGGAATAGAGAGGAACCAGTACCTCACGTGATTTGGATTCTTCTTCTTACCCACACAAACCTGGTCTTGCTATGCTGTGAAGTGCTTAAGGCTCAGGTCTGGGCTAGTTGACAGCCCTGAAACTGAGTACTTCATATTGCTATATAATATAGTGTGTATGGAAGATTTCTACAGAGTTGGAAAAGGAAGGTGCCCCCCTCCCTCCTGAAATCTCCTAATATAGTATGGGGAAAAGAAGGGTATTTATTTATTTAATGGCATGTGCTCCCCACAATAACTTTTATCCCCCCCCCCCAAGTTACTACAAGAAGTTCAAGCCAGGCTACTTCCTTCTCACTCTGTTTTTCCCTGCTGACACTCTCAACATTCTAGAGCTCAATTGCCCCCAATATTCTATAGATCTTGGAAGTCACTGTGTGCAGGTTCCTGTCAGACTTTTAAAAAGTTACTTTTTTCATTTCAATTTACAAATGAATGTTCTTCTATATTCCTGGGAAGTCCTCTGAGTATACAAAAAAAAAAGTGTTACCTTTTAAATTATATAAGTGGCCTCATTTCGCTTCCAAACTAAAAGGCATGGGATCACTAAAGGCACGTCTAGATGGGGCGATATCCGGGGGATTGCCCTGGGATCATCCCTGTGCATCCATATGATGCACAGGGGATCTCGGGAGCGGGGAGGGATGATTCCTCCCTTTCCCTGGGATATGGCCCTACCCTTCCATTCCGGTTTTTCCCACAGTCTCGGTATGATCCCGAGACCACGAGATGTGTGGCCCACCATTGCGGTTTTGTCCCGGCTCCTTGCAAGTAAATGCGAGGATCCGGGATCTGGGCATGGAGCTCTGCAAGCACTCTGTGCCCATTGGGGGTGGAGTGGGGTCAGGGCGCTTTTTTTTTTTTTTAAGTTTTACCTTTGCGCTGGAGCTCTGGTGCACTCCAGCTCCTGTTGCTTTAAAGAAAAAATGGCAGCCGCAATGTCTTCTCCCTCCTGGGACGTTGCATGCCATGTGAAGACAAGGGGGATGATCTCGTGATCATACCCATCCACCACCTTCGTATGGACATGCCCTAAGTTTTGTATTAGAGAGAACAAGTAGGCCTCCAAAACAAAATGTTGAATATGGATGCTCCTGTTCAGGGCTCCAGCCAGACTGGAACTTGAGTTTTGTGGCACAGCTCTGGGCTCAAACAGGACACTGCTTCTCTTTTCCACCCTCCTGACACCTTTCTGCACTAATTCTACAGGACTGAGAACTTGGCATGCCTGCCAGACCTGAATCTGAGTGTTTTACTATGTAGGTGGGGTTTGGGGAGTATAGTGAAGGAGAATTTTTAAGTTCATAGCATGCATCCAGGATACTATAAACTGTTAGGATCTCAATTAGGCCAACAACCCTCTTCTCCCTCTATTCCCTTTTCCCTGCTCAGCTGAGGACAGATCTACACCATGTAGGATATAATACTTTGAAAACGGTATTTGGAATGTGTCCTGAGCCCCAACAGTTGTCAATACCGTTATAAACCATTACAAAGCTGTAGTGTAGATTCTGGACAATTCAACATTCCATGGATCACCTGCCCTCAACTACAGACAACTTATTGATCCAAATAGTCTGATTGCCTTCTTCTTCTTCTCTTCTTCTTCTTCTTCTTCTTCTTCTTCTTCTTCTTCTTCTTCTTCTTCTTCGGGGGGATCTACACTATTGCTTTTAAAGCACTTTAAAGCACTTTGAAAACGTTTTGAAAACTGTATATGCAGTGTGTCCTGGGCTCCAACAGTTGTCAAAACTGTTATAAAGCGCTTTAAAGCTGTAGTGTAGATCCCCCCTTCTTCTTAAAAATTATAATATATCTATATCTATATATATATCTATATATATATATATATATATATATATAGATATATATATATATCATATATAAAATATAAAATAAATATATAAAATGTTAAAATGCATTTAATAAAAAGCATCAACAAACTACTTCTAAGTCAATCTATACTATTTCCTGGTTTAAACTGTACTGATCTAGCACTATAAACTCTACTAACACTAACATACCTTAAATGACAGTAAAGGAAATATCTCTCATTATGCTTTTAGTTATTATTCCAAAATCTCTTTAAAATCTCCCATTCTTGTTCAGATCTATTCATTCTCTATCTGCCTTGTTTCACTCAAAGAGATTTTACTCAGAGTTGCTAATTCCCATACTTTGATATACCACTCTCATTATTGAGCATATCCAGTTCTTTCACTAATATTTGCATAGACATATCATGCCACTACAATCATATGAAAAAGGTTGGGGTTTTTTGTCCTTTAGTAGCCTCCAAATAAGATAATAAATATACCTTGGGATCTAAAGGAATAGCCTGCTGCATAACCTTAACCATTACTAAATTAGGGTGACCATATGAAAAGGAGGACAGGGCTCCTGTATCTTTAACAGTTGCATCAAAAAGGGAATTTCAGCAGGTGTCATTTGTATATATGGAGAACCTGGTGAAATTCCCTCTTCATCACAGGAGCTATACTAGAATGACCAGATTTAAAAGAGGGCAGGGCACCTGCGGCTTTAACTGTTGTGATGAAGAGGGAATTTCACCAGGTTCTCCATATATACAAATGACACCTGCTAAAATTTCCTTTTCTATGCAACTGTTAAAGATAGAGGAGCCCTGTCCTCCTTTTCATATGGTCACCCTAACTAAATACATTTCTTGTCCCAAACTCTGTGTTATAGATTAGGCTATACCGAATTGATAACCATTTCTCAGCCATTTCATTCATCTCAAAATCAGCTATTTTGGAGTGAGGAATAATGCTTTTGGGAAAGAGAATTGGAATAGTCACCATTTTATTTCCTTCCTGTTCTGAGGTGCTCTTTGAATTTTAGAAACTGTAATTAGAGATAAACCAGGAAAATATGTAGGAAATGTTTTTTTTTTTTAAGTAAATGAAAAACTACTTCAGTATTTTCTGATCTTTCTGCCCCCAACATTCCATAGGTTCTGGCAGCTCACAAGGACATTTTTTGGTTTGTGTGTTAAAATTTATTTTTATTTTAATATACAAACTTAAATTTGTTTTTAGCTGCGTATATTTATTGTTTTATACTGTATGCTTTTATCTGTACGCCGCCCTGATATCTTATTGATATAGGGCGGGATATAAATGTTTTAAATAAAATAAATAAATAAGTAGCAGAGGAGGCTACTCTGAGTAGGCCTCTTTGGCAACCAACCATGCTGTCTTTTCTGAGTTCCAAGTTATTTCTCAAGAACATGAGATCATCCATCCGTTCCATTCCTGTATAAGAACAAAAGCAATTGTAGCTGTAAGTTGGAATTCTGATATCAGGGCATTGAAAGTAGTTTGACTATGACAGAGGTTTTGGGTCCTCCAAATGAGCCAAAATTCACAACGTGTTTTCAAGTAATTTGGCCTGGGAAGCATGTTGTAGTGTAATGTTGTAGTCATTCAAAATGCCTTTGAAAGGCTGAATGTAAATATCTGAAGTACTATTTTTAATATGAATATCTGAAATGTTGCTGACTTTGAAGTCCGTAATTTTACAAATCTTGTGGATCTGGTTGAATGAATTCATGTTTTAAACTTCACATAAGAGAAGTACTTTATCAAAGCACCATTCATTCTGCTTTAAACCCTATTTAACATAGTTATCACTGTCAAGTGAGGAGATTTCTTTTCCTAAAATTAATAGCCAACTCCACCTGTTTGGGTGCTGAGTAGTGGGAGAATTTTTTTGGGTGCGATTCGAATGTAGTTAGCAAAGGAAATAATAATAATAACAATAACAATAATAATAATAATAATAATAATAATAATAATACAACCATACCCTGAGTTTTGCAGCTGGTTGGCAAGAATCAGCCTTTTTAGGGGTGAGGCTGCCAGTTTACCTTGTTTGCTTCTGGAAGACTGCACTGTCTGTCTGCTTGCCTGCTCCTTCATGCTCAACATGCCTATTTGTGAATAAACAGATATTGGAAAAACACCATACACTTCCAGTAATCTGGGAAACTCACCCTGTAGCAGCTGTTTCTGAAACGCCTTCCCAGTAAAAAAAAGTGAAAAGCATTAGCCTTAATTCAGAGTTTCCCACACTCCTGGAACTGAGGAATTCTACTTTTATTAATTTAAATTAGGAGCATACACAATCTTTAGACACAAAATGATTGGAAGAGGACATATTCAGAGCAGAGACTCATGCAGAGATGCAGCAGTTTGTAGGTTGGGACCCATGAGGCTTTGGCTCAAAATCTGTTTCTTAGGGTCTGAATCTATTCCGTAGAGCTGTGTAAGTCCATTGGTGCTAATAATAAAAGGTTTCCCATCAGCTTAATTGCCAACAGTGGATAGTTTTCAAGAAGGACTGCAGCTGGGAAGAAAGGGTTAACTATCCCCTTCCCACATGCTACAACATGCCCACCCACAAAATCTTCCCTTGCATAGCAATTAACTTTTAGAAAACTTAATTAATGTAATTAAAACTTCCCCCATTGTTTTGGGATGATCTGGGTTAGGGTGAAAATTAACTGAAGAACTGATTTTATTTGAGATGGTTTGGAGGAGAAATTAATTGGTTTTGCCTCTAGTGAAATTTAAATAAATCCTAGTAAGTATTCTAAATTGGGTTTTTACACAGCTTTTTGTCCTACAGACCTGGGCTCCAAATCTTTTAAATGACTAGCAAGAACCCTGGCAATAGGTGCCTACTTCTGAGGACAGATAATTCTGGTGCTTTCTTGCATCATAGGACCAAGAGCTTTTCTTCACAAGGCATTTATTGTGAACTCATGATCGTTTACATGTTCTTTAGATTATGTTATGATCCTCTAGTGTTGCTTCGGTTTCTTTAGAACAGTTTCCTATTTTTGTGTTTTTTTAAGAGTGGGTATTATATCTGAAAACATAATAGGGTATTATATGAAAGCAAAAGTAAAAGCATTTTCCTACTTGTGTATTTGTGCTATTCTGTTATAGCACAGTGCCATGTAGAGGTTATTTAGTGGAAAACCAGGAAAGGAAAAGCTCTTTGTATATTATTATTATTATTATTATTATTATTATTATTATTATTATTATTATTTAAAAAATATTTATATACCACACAATTATCTAACACAGATTCCAGAGTAGAGAACATAGGTATAAACAGTAAAAGAAAGAAGGTTAAAAAAAGCAAATTAAAATTGTTCAATTTAAAAAGCGAGGAACCAGAAAAACAGTGGTAAGTAAGTTGAGGGAGGCTTCTCAAAACACAATTGTTTTCAGGAGTCACCAGAAGCAGTCTAGTGTTGGCACCTGCCTGACCTCCAGGGGCAGGGAGTTCCACAGAGAAGGGGGTCACTACACTAAAGGCTCTTCTCCTGGAGGATTCCAGTTGGGCCACAGGTCCATATGGAACCACTAGGAGCATGCCCTCCGATGACCTCAGTGATGGGGCAGGTTGGTGATGGAGAAGGCGCTCTCTCAGGTATAGAGCTCGGATCTCAATTCTGCAATAAAACCAAAGTAGATACAGCAATTAACAGCCTCATGTAGAAAAGCTCCAAATCAGTCAGTCATTCCCAATGCTGAGTTGCAGCAGAAGTACCTGTCCTCTGAGGGCACTGATTGGAAAGATGAAGCCTCACAAGAGACTCTATTTAATTTATTTCTAATGGCGCAAGAGTGATTCCCAGTGTCTTCACTGTCCTAGCACAATTTGGAAACAACTATGTTAGCCAAATGAAAGCATAAATGGTTTGGCTAGACAGAACTGCAGCCTGGTTGCTGCTCTCCCACTAGTCAGACAGAATGCAAGAACAGGAGAAACAGGAAAGATTGTTATCACTATCCTTTCCAAGAAGTGTCAAGCATGATACTTTGACATGCCCATTTAGACAGTTTAGACTGGAGTTTTCTTTAGGCTCCCTCTGACAATTTCTTCCACTCATTCTAAGCTTTATATGTTTTCAGCAGCAATCAAATTCCACAGCTGCTCACTGGCATTTCTTTCTTCTATACATCACATTTCTCTCAGCTTCCCTTTGTGGTGACGGGTTAGCAGAGTGGGGCAGGAGGGACTGAGAAAACACACACTTAAAAAAGAAACTGAGAATGATATTTCTGGATATAATTTATTGAGAAAAATAACTGCTTCCCCTCGTTAAAATATGCCTTTGACTCTGCTCATAACTGTAATCAATAAGGATCTGTGCAATCTGGCCACATACTGTGACAATGAAAACCTATGACACTGGAAACAATTGCTACATGATAGGGGAAAGCAAGCAATGGCAGCACAGGAAAGGCAAAAAAGAAAAAGGAGGCGTCTCGGGCCTTAGCTAGACCTACCTGATAGTCCGTGACGGAGGAGGGAAGATCTCACGTTGCAATTTATGCGAGATGCCTCCTCCGTTTACACGTGAGGAGCGACCACCTCAGGAAGAGAGGCGTCGCACCCGCCATTTTTTTATTTTTAAAGAAGATGGAGTGCATGAATGCTCGTGTGCTAAAGGTAGGTTTTTTTTTTTAAAAAAAAAATTATTTATTTATTTATTTTATTTTATTTTATTACATTTATATACCGCCCCCCAGCCGAAGCTCTCTGGGCGGTTTACAACAATTAAAAATAGTAAACATTAAAAGTACACAAAAATTTTAAAAAACATAAAAGCAGTATAAAAACAACAACAGTATCCATTTAAAACAACAATTCTGGGGTCCATTAAAAACAAACTTAACGTTATTAAATGCTGCTTAAAATGCCTGGGAGAAGAGAAAGGTCTTGACCTGGCGCCGAAAAGATAACAACGTTGGCGCCAGGCGAGCCTTATCGGGAAGATCATTCCACAGTCGGGGGGCAACCACCGAGAAGGCCCTCTCCCTTGTTGCCATCCTCCGAGCTTCCCTCGGAGTAGGCACTCGGAGGAGGACCTTAGATGTTGAGCGCAGTGTACGGGTAGGTTCCTGTCGGGAGAGGCGTTCCATCAGGTATTGTGGTCCCAAGCCATGTAGGGCTTTATAGGTTAAAACCAGCACCTTGAATTGGGCTCGGAAACATATAGGCAGCCAATGCAAGCGGGCCAGAATCGGTGTTATATGCTCAAATCTTCCTGTTCCAGCTATCAATAACTTAATTTCCCTACTCCCCCCACCCTACCTCAATGGGCACAGTGCTCCTGGCTCCGCGCGAGGAATCGCACAGAGCTTGGTCAAACCGTGGCAATGGGCCACACATTCCACGGTCTTAGGCCACGGAAAAAGTGGGCCCAAACTGGAGGGTTCTATCCTGGGGCAAGGGAGGTATGATTCCTCCCTGATCCCGGGATCCCCTGTGCGTCATGTAGATGCACAGGGACGATCCCAGCGTTCGCCCCGTGATAAAGCCTGGTCTAGCTAAGGCCATAGTTTGCTGGTAAAGCACATACTTTGCATGGAGACAGTCCTTGGTTCATTCCAGAAGCAGGATTTTGAAAGACCTTTCTGCCTTAGACTCCAACTTCCTCTGGTACATCTATGCCCCTTTTTGTGGGTTCTGGGCATATTGAAATGTTGTTAGTGTGCATATACTGTAGATGTATCAGAGTACATCATAATTCAGACCTCTTACCTTGGTATCTGGAAGTTTAATCTGAGATGGGAGTGAATACAGATTGCCTCTAATGTGCGTGCGCATGCACACACACACAAACATTAAGGCACCATGTGCTGTATAGCTTGCCAATTCATATGCTGGTGTGGCTTGAACTCTTGATAACAGATTGTAGGGCATTGTTTTACTAGCATATCTCTAAACTAATGAATAATACCTCTTTGGTTTTTAATATTATTGCAGAGAAAATTAAACAGTACTAAAATCATACAATAAAAACAAACTCAGAAGATTCCCAGAAATGACAAGAAGACTGCATCTAGATAAACTAGCACCTAGAATAGTCTGTGAAAGCATTCAGTTGGCCAGATGTTGGTCTTCTTTGGTGTTTCTTTTTTTTTACTATTACCTTTATTTATCACAACCTCCATGTAACCCAACAGAACCTTTCTGCTTGAAAATTCACTTTTGGAGAAGGCAGTGGATAGGAGGTCCTTTTGCATAATTTCTCTTATTTTTCATAATATATCCTCATTTTTAGTACCTGCATTACTTATTCTGCTTCCATCAGGCATGAGGAGGGGCAAGGATCTCTAGACGGCACTGAAGCTCCACCTTCTGACTACTTAAAAGCTTATTAAAAAATCCCCTGACTTCTGCAATTTTAGACTATACACTTTCAAATATATACAGAGACTGGGGAGATGGGAGAGAAGGGGTGGGAAATTGCCTTCTTTTTTTTTTTGAAAGCTGAACGGTAGAAGTTATGCTAGATTTTATAGTTTTTCCAAACAGCTTTTAGATTTATAGGTGAGAACAGATGTCATTCTGTTTATTCTAATAGATTTTCTATACAAAGCTGTTAATTCCGCTGTATCTACTTTCAGTTTTGTCACTGTATTGAGATCCGAGCTCTACACAATGAGCTTCTCTTTTGCTGCTTTGCTGCTACATAACCTCTGGGTGTTGTTGTGCCGTAGTGGAATATTGCAAATACACAAATTGGAAAACAGCTTTTCTTTCCATTTTCCCAGCTCTAAAACACAGAAGCAAAAGTGGAGAATCAAATCATGATCTAAAGAACCCATAAATAACCATAAGAAATCATGAGCACGCAATAAATGGCTCATGTAGGAAAGCTCAAAAGATAATTTCTAACAAGCTAACTGTGAAATTGTTACATTCTTTTAGTGATAGATTTTTCCTAAAAAATTTTTAAAAGTCATAATAAAAACATACAATTTAAAAATGTTTTGGGATCTCACTGATTTTATAATTACTGAATGCGACAATTTCATTTTGAATACCAGATAGTTGCTTTATGTTTGGTTTCGAAGATCTGAGTAAATATGAGGGCAGCCATACTTACAGATATGGAAAGCTGTGGTTTGGGTCCTCATTTAATGTAAAACTTCTCCCCAAGTAAACATTTTATCCTTACTACTGTGACGCTTAAAACATATATGACTTTTAAGTGAATAGGCCATAACCATGACATTATTATGGCTCTTACCATAATATGTGTGTATGATTTGCAGATGTTAACTTGACATTTGGACATGCAGGCACACATTCACACACAAACAGTCTTTCTTACTATAGTGTATTATGTTCTGGAGCCACTTTAGCTTTGCAAACTGATTCAAAACACTAATTACCTAGAAACACTCTGTTTCTGATATGTAGCCTGCAGTTCTAAGTGAAAAATGCAGAATTTAGACTAGGATCCAAGCAGTGATATGCCAAGGAGGCTTGCTCTTGTTCTCTTTGCAACTTCAGATCTTTGGGTCCTCAGCATAGCTGTACTAAAACAAAAAATCTCCATCCACACATAAACTACCTGAAAAAGCGTTTGCCAGGTCAGCCCAAGGACTCCTCACAAAATGATAATATTTAGAGGCAAATCTAATTTACAAATGGGGACTTTGTAATAAAATGCTGAAGCATGGAGTGCTTCTCTTCAGAGCTCCAGCCATTCTTCCCTTCCCTTGATTTTCCTATTCCCCCACCCCGCAACCGTCAGTCAACAAAACATTTCAAGTCCATTGAACATGTTCAGTTCTTACTGAGTTCCTTTGTTTCCTCCTGCTATTTTGGTGTGGGTGAGGTGAACACACTTGGGCCCCATTTCAGCTACATTAAAATATTTGATTTCTCCATAAATGTCTATGACCGAGCAGCTCTCATTTATTTTCCTGGGGTCATTTAAAACTAGCTTCTCAATGTGAACCAGGAAATGACCTATCAGACAATGAGACAGTTCATTCTACACTATTTATATCTGTAAGCTTCATCCCACGTACCTGTTTCCCTTGAATTATCCCCTACAGCGCTAAGCTGTCGCCATTGTTGTTGTGGCTAGATCCTTTGCATACCAGGAAATGGGTTTAAGGGGGGAAATGTAACAAAATCATAAAAAATCAATGGATGACCCAATCCGATTCAAAATTGGTATGCTTAAAGCTCTCCTTAATATCTATTACTGTGCCAATGTTGATGTCTTTATCTTTAAAGCTTACACAGATATAAGCATTTGTTTAATTTTTCTTCAAATCCTGCTCCTGCGCCCCAGTGGCTGCTCAGAAAACAACAAATGATACGCTCGAAAACTAGTAGCAAAATAGGATGAGGCTTTTGCCTTTGAAGCACAATTAAGGCAGGATGCATGGGAGTACTTCACAATAAAAGCAGATTATAAGATGGAAAACTTTGGAGTCCTTTGCACGCAATTCACAGTGATTGCACAGTATAACGCTGGTGTGATAAAGCTCTACGTGTCTCTTCCTTGCCCCTCTCTTTCCAGCCATTCAATTCTATTCCTCCCACTTGGTTATCAGGTTTTTTTACTCACTCACTCAGTCATCATTCTGCGCCATGTAGTGCTTATAGGTGTGTGTGTGTGTGTGTGTGTGTGGTGGTGCTTTTCCCCAATACATATTCTTGGCCATCTGCAAAACTGACGATTACCCAAAGTCTGGTGAAACTAACTCAAGAGTTACCCGATGTCTACACCTCCACAAGTATAGGAAGACTTGAATCAGAAATAGAAGAATGATAACAATATTACAGAATAGTTATTATACAAGTAAACAAGTGAATTTAACCTTAATATAAAGATAATTAAATGTAAATCAATATTATACAAGCTGCAAAATGAGGTTAGTTCTCTAAGCAATGGGAAATCTCTGGCAAAATCTCTGTTTCTTTACAGTTTAAAAAACTCCTCTGAAATTCCAGCTTTTCAGCTTCTTAGTGGTGACAAATTACTCATCATTAGTGAGAAGAAGTGATGAGTAGCTAAGTCCCAAGCCTTATATTCATTTTTGAATCTCATCAAACATTAAGGGCCTTGCTAGACAAGGCCTTAGCGCGCTTTGAGATCCGGTTTACCTGCTGTGCGTCCAGATGGTGCACAGGGGAATCTGGGCCCGGGCTGCACTGAAGCCTGCCTTAATGCGCCATAAGCGAATTCGCTTATGGCACGCCTTTTCCGCAGCCCCAGCCTGAAGCTGGGGCTGCGGAACGTCTAGCAAGGTCCGTGGCTTTTTGCGGCTACTTGCTTACTCGCGAGTAGCCAGGAAAAGCCACAGACTGGGAACAGCGCTCAGCGCTGTGCCCATCGGGCCGGGGGGATCCCGGGGGGGGGGGAGATGGGGGAAGGCCGGACCGGCAGGAGAGGGAGATGGCGGAGGACGACACGGGACAGGGAGGGAGTTGGCAGAGGAAGACACGGGACAGGGAGGGAGATGGCGGAGGACGACACGGGACAGGGAGGGAGATGGCGGAGGACGACACGGGACAGGGAGGGAGATGGCAGAGGACGACACGGGACAGGGAGGGAGATGGCGGAGGATGACACGGGACAGGGAGGGAGATGGCGGAGGATGACACGGGACAGGGAGGGAGATGGTGGAGGACGACACGGGACAGGGAGGGAGAGGGAGGACGGGCGACACGGGGGATGGCAGAGGGCGACACGGGGACGGGGAGGGAGGGTGGAGAAAGAGTGGACAGGAGGCATGGGAAGGGATCAGGACCGGATGGGGGGGTTAAGTAAAAAAAAAACCCTTACCTTGTCCGGAGCCTTCGGGGTGCACGTGGCCCCTTTAAAAAAAAAAAAAAGGCCGACGCTGCAGGGCTTCCATAGTCCCTGTGCGTCGGCCATCTAGGAGGCTGGGCAGCGCGCGAAAGTTAGCGCGCCGTCGCCCCGCCTCCCTGCCGGCTTATCCGGCCGGGTCTAGCAAGGCCCTAAGACTCTGTGGTAAAATAGTGCTGAAATATGTGGCAACAAAGCACAGTTTCTCTCTTTGTGTCTCTCTCATACACCCCCACCCCCCCACACACAAAGCCCAATAACACCCCCCCACACACACACACACACTACCAGCAGCAGCAGCATTTCATCTATTGGAACTCACTATTTGAAATAGTAACCTTCCCCACAGTTGGGGCTCCATCACACCAGCATTTTATCGCACTCTCATCATGACTGATTTGCGGTTTTGCAGCACGGCACTAAGAAGACATTGTGCCTGTCCTGCAGACACCCTGCCTCTAGAGTGGGGAAAGTCTGGATAATTTCCCCCAAACAGAATTAAAGCACCATTCAGCCCCTGTGTAGTACTGTCCTCTCACTATTTCCTTTGTTGGGGTGTGTGTGCTTTGAAGGGAGAGCTTGCTGACAGAAGGGGAGGGCGGAGCGGTTCTTCTTCTCCAGCACCATGTTGAGGTGGCACAGAAGAGCAAACAAGCGAAAGGGAGGTTTCATCAGTATAGCGCAATACTGTCATGTAAACTTGGTTCATTTCCCATGATTCTCTTCGTCCATTTCTCCCCTTCCCTTCTTCTCCACAAAACCCTCCTTCCCCGCCCCGAATTACCATCTTTTGGTTTTAGATGAGTAGAGCAGACCCTCTACTCCCAGGTAGGGAAGAAAAGCCCCATTTCCTATTTGGGTAAGGTTGCTTACTCAAGTGTAAGGAACGAGCCCTAGCCGCTGGTTAAATTGCCAGGCGCTTGCTTGCGCAGACACACAGCTTTTTCCTTTCTCCACAGCTCGGTGGGAAACCTGGGAGGGAATGATGGACTGGGATTAGTTAAAGACAATGGAATACGTGGCAGGAATGTTCCAGGATGCATTGCTAAGGGAATCATGTGATAATGGAGAAATTGCATGGTCAACGGGGTCTCACCCCATCTGGGTATGTCAGGAAATCGGGGAGGAGGATCAGCTTGTGACGGGTTGGGCTATTAGCCAATTGTGTGCGTGTAATGTTTTCTCCCTGTATAAAACAAGAAGCTCATTTCCGTTCGTGGCCTCTCCTCTCCCATTTGATCTGAGGAGACGACCTTTGCGCAAAGAGATTTCTTGGTACCTGAAGTGGAAAAATAAACCTTCCTTTTGAAAACTGCATCCAGATTGCTTTTATTGGATTTAATTGGGTTGTAATCCACAGTTTTTACAACAATACCACAAACCCACATGATGCACTAATGAAACGGAACTAGGAATCACAGATGAAAACCAGGGGGGGAAAGTAGGTGTGATGGGCTCATAGTCTTACTTTAATGATAGTGACTCGCAGGAGCTGGGAAAGGTACCATGATGGCTTTCACTTGGAATTTTACTTAATGTCACGGCTGGGTGATGATCAACAGTGCAAATATATCAATTATCTAGATTAGCTTTCAAAATTAACATGATTTGCTAAAAAGCACCCACACAACTATTAATTACCTTGTTCCACATGATTTGGGGCCTGACAGAACTCTACAATGATCTCTCTTTGACGGTTTCATTATCTCAGGCAACCCATTGCCCATTTCTTGGCCTGCTTTTCTGAGGTGTTTATTTTCTAGGCATTGACGGCCACACTGCACTATTTCTGAACAGATTTCTTTTTGAAATAAAATTCATACCCAGATCACATCTTTGAATCCTGTCCATAGTCAGTGTGTTTCGAAAGGGTTATGTTTCTATTTTTAATTTATTTATTTATTTATTACATTTTTATACCGCCCAATAGCTGAAGCTCTCTGGGCGGTTCACAAAAATTAAAACAGTAATAAAACAACCAACAGGTTAAAAGCACAAATACAAACTACAGTATAAAAAGCACAACCAGGATAAAAACCACGCAGCAAAATTGATATAAAATTAAAATACAGAGTTAAAACAGTAAAATTTAAATTTAAGTTAAAATTAAGTGTTAAAATACTGAGAGAATAAAAAGGACTTCAGCTGGCAACGAAAGGAGTACAGTGTAGGCACCAGGCGGACCTCTCTGGGGAGCTCATTCCACAGCCGGGGTGCCACAGCGGAGAAAGCCCTGCTCCTAGAAGCCACCTGCCTCACAGTGTACAGAATTAACCACCACCACCACCCCTCAGAGACATGATATCCACGTCCCTGAGGTGATATGGTTGTAGCATATGATCTTTAGTATGTGTAGGTTAGACTTAAGACAAAATTAGAGACTGAACACAGATTCTGTGATGGTGTTTGTGAGATTAGGGACTTTGCTAGTCTTCTGAGGATACCACATGAATCACCACGTCTCATTTGGTATTGGGATTTTCAAGTTCACTTATGTGCTCCTATTTTCTTAGCCAAGCTCATTAATGAGACAAACAGAGCAAGCCACAAAGATTATCTTTAGTGATCTTTTAAACAACCTTCTTGTAACACCTATGTTGATCACCTTCTTTTTACAGCTTAAGAAGTCATTATTTTCCATGTGGTAGACAGCATTGAATGCATTGTTACAATGATATTTCACTTGTCTAAAATAGCATCTCACTTGTCTAAAACCAGCACCTTATTATGAGAATAAAGTATAAAGAGAGACTAAGGCCTTTGCTAGACCTGCCGGCTTATGCCAGCAGGGAGGCGGGGCCGAGGCACGCTAACGTTAGCGTGCCTCACCCAGGGTTCCAGACGTCGGACGCGCAGGGACGTCGGATCCCTGCAGCGTCCGCTATTTTTTTTTTTTTTTTTGCTTTTAAAGGGGCCGGGTGCGGCCCGAAGACAGCGGAGAGGGTAGGTGGGTTTTTTTACCGGGGGGGGGGGGGGAAGGATGGCAGGGTGGGTGGCAAGGGGTGAGGGCGGGTGAGATCGCGCCGCGCCGCCGCCCAAGCAAGCAGCCGAGCGGCGCTTGCCCGGGCAATGCCTGGTATGGGGTGGCATTGCCCAGGCAAGCGCCGCTCGCCTGCTTGCTCAGGCGGCGGCGGCATGCGGAGCTCCGTCTGTCACCCGCCCTCCCCCCTTGCCACCCCCCTGCCATCCTTCCCCCTCCCCTCTCTTCCCCCCCCCGGGCCGATGGGCACAGCGCTCATATGAGCGCTGTGCCAGGTCCGTGGCTTTTCGCGGCTCCTCGCGAGTAAGCGAGGAGCCGCGAAAAGCCTCGGAAGTCACTAGACTTCCCCCAGCCCTGGCCTGAGGCTGGAGTTGGGGAAAAGGCGTGCCATAAGCGCATTCACTTATGGCGCGTTAGACCAGGCCTCAGCGCGGCCTGCCGCCGGATTCCCCTGTGCATCATCTGGACACACAGCAGGGAAACCGGGTCAGAAGCCGCGCTAAGGCCTCGTCTAGTAACGCCCTAAGAATGAAGTCCACGATTCGAAAATGAACATGAAATGTTTTGTGAATTTGAAATTACATGGTAGACTTTGTTAGTTTTTTTTTTTTTAGCAATACTGAACCTCCTCCCTCTGGATGGTTATTTTGATAATTCAACAGGAGCCTTTTAAAGGCAAGTAAAATTAAATGTTAAATTAAATATACATTTTAAAATAAAATAAAATATAAAATTCTTCTTTAAGAAGGCTTTTGATCTGTGTGGCAGTTCTTTGGTTTGATGAACTGCTAGTGTTTTTTTGTGGTTTTATTATAAGATATTATTATTAACAATAATTGTAATAATAAAATTTATACCCCACACGTTCTGATCCTTCTGCACAATCAGAAGATCAGCACAACGATAACAACTAAACAGCACATAAAGAATAAAAAATAAGAGAGCAAACCTCCCCCCCCCCATTGCTGAGGGTGGAAGGAGTTAGAATGTTATAGGGTAGCCCTTTGGGCCCCCATGGCACTTGTGCAGGGGGGAACCTACCACAGGTGATCCAGTGGATCCAAAGCCTCTCAGTTTGCTAAAGAGGGGCCCAATTTAGGCCTCCAACTTACACCAACTGGGAAAATTCTGACCATCTTGACCAACAGGATTGGGAATTTAAACCCCCCACTCCGCCGATTAAGAACTCGCTCCCCTACCTTCTGCCCTGGCCAGTGTGAGCCAGCAGGGCTTTGAATGAGGTAGTAGATCTGCTATGACAGTGGCTTAAAAGGTTGTGAAGGCCTTTGGAATGCTGGGGAGAGCATTCCAAAGGTCCAGCACCACAACTTAAAAAGCTCTCTTGGGCCATAGCTAGACCTAAGGTTTGTCCCAGGATTGTCCTGGGGTCAAACGTGTTCATCTAAGTGCCACACAGGGCATCCAGCACTCAGGCAGGGACGAACCTGGGATGATCCTGGGATAACCCTTAGGTCTAGCTACGGCCTTGGTCATCTTTCCTCAGATGTTGGAGCCACCCAGAAGAGAGTCTCAGATGATGATCCCAGTGATCAGGAAGAATGGTATGGTTGAAGACAGTTTGATGAGGAAGGCTTTAAAGGTAACCTTGGACCTAGGCCTTCTTCAAAGATATGCACCAGCACTAAATTCATCTTGGAAATAGGCAGTGAAACTATTTCAGTACAGAAATAGTACTGAGATATGATCCCAGTGCCTAATCCCAGTTAGTATGTCTCAGTTGTATTTTGAACTAGCTGTAATTTCTAAACAGTCTTAGAACCGTTTAAAGGTACTCCCCATTGCAGAAACCCAATCTGAAAGTTATGAGAGCATGAATAACTATGGCTGAGGTAGGGCCACAGCTGGCTTTCCAACCTCAGCTGGTGAGAGGTGCTCCAAGGCACTGAGGCTATAGTCATTGGCCTTTGTTTTTGGTAGTTGCTATGAGAGCCAGTGTGGTGGGATAATTCAATAAATAAATACATAAATAAATACCTATTTGCCAGTGTAATTCCATACTTTCCTGTCAGCCATACACAGATTAGTGTCGTTTGCAGTGGGTTAAGGGGATGTGTCCATCATGTGGTCCCTGCCTCCATTAAGTAGGTTCTTTTGTGAGTTTTCTTACATGACAAATGAAGATGGAAGATCTGGCCTTTTGTAAGTTTACCCATTTGTCAATCAACACAGAATAACATGCTGATAGCCCAACATTTCCCATTAGCATAACAATGTAAGTGGAAATCCATAACATCTCTGAATTTTGTATGAACTGACTAGAGAGCGTTGGCTATTCGGTGGTATAAAAATGCAATAAGTAAATAAAATAGCTGAGATCTGGTCTTCATGTCACATACTACGCAGTGAAATCCTACAGTAGTACCCCCATATTAGAGTGGCAGGTTCAGACCACAGTTTATGAGATCTCCTGATACCAATCTGTGACTTTGGCCCCTTGAAACCAACCCAGACACTTCATGGGAAATGCTAATAACAAATGTTGGTTGGCACATTGCATTCTGTTATCTCCTTAGGGGTTAAATTACACTATTCATTCAATCGTTTTGCTTGTTCAGACAATGAGGGTAGGTCAGGAACAGGCAAATAATCCTTTTAGTCCATCCTCTCTGAAGTGACAGTGGAATGAAGGGGAACATTTTAGAGAGATATCAGTTTCCATGGTAAGACTCTACAAACAGGCACACACATTTGCAGCTTTGTAATTTTACCTCCTTCTCCTTTTGGGGACAAAGCAAAACAACCATTCTTCTTATGTTGATAAAGACATGAAACAGCTACTGTGCAAGTAAGCAAATTTTGCGATAGTAAGCTTGTTAATCTGTCAGCAGCACCATTTCCTTAAAATAAAAAGATGGAGAAAAGGCATACTGGAAAGAACAGCTTCTATATATCAGCGCACAGCAATAATTTGGTATTGGATAGAAGTTGTACAGAAGAGTGAATTCTAGCAGATGCAACTTGTCGTTCACGAGTGGGGAAAGCTTCACCTGCTGAAAAATCACTATTTGTACTATACTGTATGGCTATTAAAGGTACAGGCATTTTGTTCGTCTGTGCATGGTCTCCCTAGTGATCACTTATGTTAATGCTCTGTCCTGTTAACTTAGACGTGGCTATAATTATCTTTAACATTAATTGATTTCTATTCCATCTTTCTACAGAAGTATTCAAGGCAGTTTTCAATAATAAAAACAGTAAAACAACATCACACTAATAAATAAGCAAAATACAAGAAATTACAGTAAATCTTAAAGCAATAGGCTAAAAAAACCAGACTGAAACAATAGCAGCAATAGTTAAATCCTGATTAATAACAAGGCTTAAAAAAGGCCTAATAAAATAAAATTCAGTATCTCTCTTAGGAGCTTGTTCTGAATTTTGGATGCCACAACTGAAAAGGCCTTCTGCTGGGTGATCTCCTGCTATATGCAGGAGGATCAGAAGGGCATAGAATTGGCTTAGAATTCTCAGACAAACTTGAATTTAAGGCGGGTGGGTAGAGATTCATGAAATATTCTGGTCCCAAGGTTGTTTAGGGCTTTCAGTTCAAAAACAGCACCTGGAGTTTAAACCGGGAAACAAATTGGTAATAAGTAAAGCTGTCAAAAATGATCCAATCAATTGGCTCTAGACAAAACCCTAGCAACGACTTTCATAGAATCATAGAATAGTAGAGTTGGAAGGGGCCTACAAGGCCATCGAGTCAAGCCCCCTGCTCAATGCAGGAATCCACCTTAAAGCATCCCTGACAGAAGGCTGTCAAGCTGCCTTTTGTATGCCTCTAGTGTAGGAGAGCCCACGACCTCCCTAGGTAACTGATTCCATTGTCGTACTGCTCTTACAGTCAGGAAGTTTTTTCTGATGTACAACCGGAATCTGTCTTCCCGTAACTTGAGCCCATTAGTCCGTGTCCTGCACTCTGGGATGATCAAGAAGAGGTCCTGGCCATCCTCTGTGTGACAACTTTTCAAGTATTTGAAGAGTGCTATCATGTCTCCCCTCAGCCTTCTCTTCTCCAAGCTAAACATGCCCAGTTCTTCCAGTCTCTCCTCATAAAGCTTTGTTTTGAGACCCTGAACATCCTCATTGCCCTCCTCTGAACTCCCTCTAGTTTGTCTGCATCCTTCTTGAAGTGTGGTTCCCAGAATTGGATGCAATACTCAAGATGAGGCCTAACCAGTGCTGAATAGAGGGGAACCAGTGTTTCATACAATTTGGAAGCTATGCTTCTACTAATGCATCCCAAAGTAGCATTTACTTTTTTTGCAGCCACATCACACTGTTGTCTCATATTCAGCTTGTGGTCTACAACAATTCTCGCTTGTAGTATTGCTGAGCCAAGTGTCCCCCACCTTGCAACTGTGCATTTGGTTTCTTTTTCTTAGGTGTAGAACTTAGCATTTATCCCTATTAAATTTCATTCTGTTGTTTTCAGCCCAGCGCTCCAGCCTATCAAGATCACTTTGAACTTTGCTTCTGTCTTCCAGGGTATTAGCTATCCCACCCAATCTTGTGTCTTCTGCAAATTTGATAAGCATTCCCTGCGCCTCCTCATCCAAGTCATTAATAAATATGTGGAAGTGTATTGGGCCCAGGACTGAGCCCTGCAGTACCCCTGAGATCAGATTAGTCTGGCAGGATTTGTTCTTGACAAATCCATGTTGGCTCCTTGTAATCACTGCATTGTTTTCAAGGTGCTTACAAATTGACTTCTTTATAATCTGCTCCAAAATTTTCCCTATAACTGGTCTATAGTTCCCAGGTGCCTCCTTTTTGATCTTTTTGAAGATAGGGGCAACATTAGCCCTCCTCCAATTGTTCGGCACTTCACAAGTCTTCCATGATTTTGCGAAGATAATAGACAGTGGTTTTGAGAGTTCTTCTGCCAGCTCCATTATTAGTCTAGGATGCAGTTCATCAGGCCCTAGAGATTTGAACTCATTCAAAGAAATTAGGTGTTCCTTGACCTTTTGTTTATCAATCTCAAACTGCAATCCTGCCCCTTCAGCTTGTACTTCACTTTTGCTAGGGTGGTGGTGGTCATAAACCTGCTTTTGGGAGAAGGCTGAGCCAAAGTAGAAATTGGGCATTTCGGTCTTTTCTTTGTCATTTGTTATTAATTTGCCATCCTCATTAAGCAGTTGAACCACCATTTCTTTCCTCTGTCTTTCACTATGCACATACCTGAAGAAAGCTTTTTTGTTGCTTTTAGCATTTCTCGCTAGCCTCAGCTCATTCTCAGCTTTAGGCTTTCTGATGCCATTCCTGAACTTCTGTACTACCTGTCTGTACTCTTCTTTTGTAGCCTGGCCTTCCTTCCACTTCCTATATGTATCCTTTTTTGTTTTCAGGTCATCTCTAAGCTTTTTGTGGAACCACATTGGTTTCTTCTGTTGTCTTCTATCTTTTTTCCTTGTTGGAATTGTTTGTAACTGTGCCTTTAAAATTTCCTTTTTAAAAAACTCCCACCCATCTTGGGCCATAGCTAGACCTAAGGTTTATCCCTGGATCGTCCAGGGGTCAAACCTGTTCATCTAGGTGACACACAGGGGATCCAGTGCTCAAGCAGGGGTGAACCCTGGATGTTCCCAGGATAAACCTTAGGTATAGCTGTGGCCTGGGACTCCTTTTCTCATTAGGGCCACTTGCCAGGGACCTTACTTATCATAGTTCTTACTTTATTAAAATCAGCTTACCAATAATCCCCAGAGTATGAGTATGGCTACTCTCAGCTTTTGCTTCCTTTAAAATCAGTACTAAATGAAGCTCTGGGCTGTCTTCAAGGGCATTTCCACACCGAAGCCTTCTTTAAACAAGTGATTTATAGCATGCTCGTGACTGGCCACTCACAGAAGTTTGTGGGCCATTTTGACGACGACATGAGCTTCCTGCATGTCTCGCTCTCCTTCCCCCGGGTATTCCATTTTAAAAAAACCTTGGATATACCTATTCTTCTGAAATATCTTGGGATTTCCTGCTGTGTGCAGCTGAAGTTGTGCTACAAAACACCCTCTAGAGGGCACTGTCCCATTCAAGTATATGAGCAATTACAGACCATGTTCTCGCCCCTCTCCTGTTGTGTAATTCAGCTCATTACAATTGCAGAACAGAAGTAGGAAGCAAAGCACCGATAGGAAAATGCTATTTCCCTTTAATCTAAAGAAGCTCCAAGTGCATTAAAAGTAACTAGCCAAGAGATGACAAGAACCTGAATGGCCAAGGTCAGGTCTGGGTTCTCCAGGAAAGGATGCAGTTGGCATATTAGAGGAGTTGATAAAAAACACATCTAGGCACCACTACCACCTGAGCCAAAAATGCTCCCAGACTATGAATTTGCTGCTTCAGTGGGAGCAAAGCTTCATCCAGAACAGATTGAACACCTATTCCTAGATGACTAGATCCACCAACTAACTGTACTTACATCTTTCCTGGATTAAACTTTAGTTTGTTTGCCCTAATCCAGACCAAAATTGCTGCCAGACATCCTTTCAGGGGTTCCACTGCCTCCCCAGGCTGAGAAGATGGAAATGAGAGATAAGCGACAGTCATTATTTCTTTCAGTGAATGCATGAGGAGGAAATGGGACTATGCTCATTAGCTTCATCCCTGATGTCATGTGTTTAATGTGTTTAATGTGAAGGGGTTCTACATGTGTGCCAGCATCACAGTGTGGCTTCACCTCCCCCTTGCATGATCACATAGCAGCACTGACAACTAAATGTCTCTGTGCAAGTACAGATTTGCAGCAACTTCATCTTCAACAGTGATGAAGCATTTTCTGATTTTGTAAAGAACGTGGCAGGCTTATTGAGCTAGGCTTAAGGATGATATATATTGCTTCTCTCAAGGTCTGTCTGGGCACAAGTGATGGAAAGATCTGGCCACCAGAGTAATGTAGTCCAAGCCCACACAACGTATGAACCACCAAGCTAAGCACAGCCCACCTGCCATTTATGGTGGTCTGTCAAATGCTCAACAGCCTCCCATTTTCCGGGCAGCTAAAACAGGATGTTTATTTGGTCTCTGATGGGCTCCCATCATACATGGCTGCTGCGCTGTGGTTCAAAAGCCATGGAGGCCTGGTTTAATTTATCAGTTTGGCTAGAATGATTGGAAACTTCATCAAGCTCCCTTGGATGACGTAGCAGCTTTCATTTTCATGCCACATATTGAAACAGGGCATGGGGCAAACGTGTTGTCATTTCCCACCCTAAGCTTGATGAATGAGCACATATACAGAGATGAAAGGGGAAAATAGAAAACCCCAATGGTTCCAAGTGCACTAAGTAAATGTCATAAGGAAATAATAAAAAGTGTAAGGCCTGTCCTAGGTGATCAGATCCAAACTGAAAGATTTTTGACTATCCAGCAAGTGTTAGTGTGAGCTGATCACATAGAAAGGAATGGGACGGGGCTCAATTGTGACTAATGCTTCCTTATTGCCTTTAATTTTCAACTTTAAAGGGAAAGGCAGCTAATCTTGTGTAATGCCACTGTGGGGGGTCCCTACATTGCAGATGTCACCCCAGAAATTGGAGTCACTGAAGAGCTAAACCGATATCATAATGGGTCATAGAATCATAGAATAACAGAGTTGGAAGGTCTCTACAAGGCCATCGAGTCCAACCCCCTGCTCAATGCAGGAATCCACCCTAAAGCTTCCCTGATAGATGGTTGTCCAGCTGCCACTTGAAGGCCTCTAGTGTGGGCGAGCCCACAACCTCCCAAGGTAACTGATTCCATTGTCGTACTGCTCTAACAGTCAGGAAGTTTTTCCTGATGTCCAGCTGGAATCTGGCTTCCTTTAACTTGAGCCCGTTATTCCGTGTCCTGCACTCTGGGAGGATCGAGAAGAGATCCTGGCCCTCCTCTGTGTGACAACCTTTCAAGTATTTGAAGAGTGCTATCATGTCTCCCCTCAATCTTCTCTTCTCCAGGCTAAACATGCCCAGTTCTTTCAGTCTCTCTTCATAGGGCTTTGTTTCTAGACCCCTGATCATCCTGGTTGTCCTCTTCTGAACACGCTCCAGCTTGTCTGCATCCTTCTTGAATTGTGGAGCCCAGAACTGGATGCAATACTCTAGATGAGGCCTAACCAGGGCCGAATAGAGAAGAGCCAGTACCTCATGTGATTTGGAAGCTATACTTCTATTAATGCAGCCCAAAATAGCATTTGCCTTTCTTGCAGCCATATCACACTGTTGGTTCATATTCAGCTTGTGATCTACAACAATTCCAAGATCCTTCTCATTTGTAGTATTGCTGAGCCAAGTATCCCCCATCTTGTAACTGTGCATTTGGTTTCTATTTTCTAAATGTAGAACTTGGCATTTATCCCTATTAAATTTCATTCTGTTGTTTTCAGCCCAGCACTCCAGCCTATCAAGATCACTTTGAAGTTTGTTTCTGTCTTCCAGGGTATTAGCTATCCCACCCAATTTTGTGTCTTCTGCAAATTTGATAAGCATTCCCTGCACCTCCTCATCCAAGTCATTAATAAATATGTGGAAGTGTATTGGGCCCAGGACTGAGCCCTGCAGTACCCCTGAGATCAGATTAGTCTGGCAGGATTTGTTCTTGACAAATCCATGCTGGCTCCTTGTAATCACTGCATTGTTTCCAAGGTGCTTACAAATTGACAAGTTGATAAGTACTCTTTGAGTCCGATTCTGTAGCCAATTGTGAATCCACCTAATAGTTGTTCCATCTAGCCCACTTTTAGCTAGTTTGTTAATCAGAATGTCATGTGGTACTTTGTCAAAAGCTTTGCTGAAGTCAAGATATATGACGTCCACAGCATTCCCACAGTCCACAAGGGAGGTTACCCGATCAAAAAATGAGATCAAATTAGTCTGACAGGATTTGTTCCTGACAAATCCATGTTGGCTTCTAGTAATCACTGCATTGATTTCAAGGTGTTTACAGATTGAATTCTTTATAATCTGCTCCAGAATTTTCCCAGGGATGGATGTCAGACTGACTGGTCCGTAGTTCCCAGGTTCCTCCTTTTTGCCCTTTTTGAAGATAGGGACAACGTTAGCCCTCCTCCAGTTGTCCGGCACCTCACCTGTCTTTCATGATTTTGCAAAGATAATAGACAAAGGTGCTGAGAGTTGTTCTGCTAGCTCCTTCATTACTCTTGGATGCAGTTCATCGGGCCCTGGAGATTTGAACTCATTCAAGGAAATTAGGTGTTCTTTGACCATTTGTTTATCAATCTCAAACTGCAATCCTTGCTCATCTAATATCACCCCACCCTTACCTTCTCACACCTGCTCATATGACAGATCCATCTGGGCTGAAATGTGTATTCAAGCTAAAGCAGGATGATTTTGCAACAATGATGTAACCACTCCACCATTAGACATTCTTCTGGAGTCTAAAAAAAGACTTGCAGGCCAGAAGGGGTTGAATTTGGAATGGATAAAGCTGAGGCACTTGGGGGTCTTTACCATCTTGAATTATTACAGGGGGAAGTTTGAGGCCATAGCACAGTAAAAGCATAACTTTGCGAAAACCGGCATGTTGAAAGGTAGAGTACCTGCCGATTTAGCAGGAGCTGAGATGCTTTCATAGTGTTTTGTTCCACATCCTCTTACCTCATTTACCTTAACCTCAAGCTTTCTTCTGATTCTCTGTTTCTGGCTGAAGCTGGTATAATTAAAGGATGGTAACTTGATCAACTCTGGGGAGTCCCACTTTCTACAGACAAAGCATTCTTGTTCTTATTTGTCTTTGAATTTGGGACATGAACTGTTATGGTTCACCCTAGTAGCAAGTTCAGCCTAGTAGTAAAGGTCAGCCTGCCTTTAGCTTACATTTTGAATGCTGTTGGGGTCAGAGGTCTGGTGTCCAAAGTAGGGCAAGCAGAATTGGGCTTTTGCTGGTTCAGGGAACAGTTGCTCCCATCTAGGGATGTCAAAGAAATTTGCAATGGAACCAAATGGGTTTGGATTATTATGAATCCAACCCATGAATTCTGCAGTGGACTGGCTTTCCCTCTGTCAGGTGGATTCTGCGGACTTGCTGACCATTTTCCTAATATCTGGGAATTCTGTGAAATTTTTGTCATAGAAAAGTATGCAATTTTTTTTAAAAAAAGGGCCAAAAGTGCACCTTTCCCACATAGACTAAATAATGAACATCCACTCTTTGGGGAAATTTGTGCATTTGGAATTTACACAAATTTGGAAACTAAAAAATAAATAAATAAAAAATCCAATACCTACAATGAGTGGATGATGTAATGAAAGGCACCTGAAAATCTGAAACACAGATGGAATTTTTTTTTTACATAATTCGTACATGCCTGTCCTCGCCTGGAGTCAAGATATTATCTTCAGTATGACACAGCCAAAATAAGTATTTTTAAATTCTCTTTATTTTCAGTGGGAGGTATTTAAGCACATATTTACTGTAACTTTCCCATTTAAATTAGCAGGATTTTAAAGTGCTTAATTTTAATTGGATTATGTTACAAACACTTTTTATTCCTTCCTTGTTGTGCAATTTCATCCCTAGTCAGGAAACAACCTATGACTTACAAATCTAAAGGTGATTTAAAATGTAATAAATGCACAGTTGTTACTGGGATTCAGAGCATCTATTGCAACTAGGAATGTTTCACACAGTTGTTATGGGTACCTGCTGAAGGGTGTCCAGATGAAATTGTTGAAGGAATTCATTACCTTAATGAGTGATGGCCACTAACTTATATAACTTTAAAAGAAAAAAATAGACAAGTTCATTGAGGCTAAGGCCATGGCTAGACCTAAGGTTTATCCCGGGATCATCCCGGGGTCATCCCTGTTCATGTAAATGACACACAGGATATCCCGGGAGCAGGCAGGGACGACCCCTGGATAAACCTTATGTCTAGCTAAGGCCTAAGACTATCACAATGACATTGGAAACTTCATGTTCAGACCCTTTGAAAATATCAGATGCTAGGAATAGACAACAGGGTCCTCCATTCAAGCCCTGCTTATGGGAATGACTGCTGGCTGGCTGGCTGCTGTTGAATGCTAAATTCTTATCAGCACATAATGTAAATTTACATTAATTTATTTCCAAAATTAAAGGCTATCAATCTGTTCTACAGAGTTTTTAAAGTTCTATTTTATGACAACTTCAGACATGTCTAGTTTTAAAACAACCATCAACGAAAACAGGAAAGTCTCAGGGTACAGCAATGTTTCTGTTAGATCCTTGCTAGAAAAATAAAAGCAATTTCATGGGTTGCATACCTGCCTAAAGGGAAAGTGAGCCCCCTGCTGTTGCCATTACTCTGCTGCTGTCTGTTATAGAGGGACCCTGCATTTCTTGGTGGCGACTTCTTCCAGTCAATCTACTCTGTACATGCTACAGAGCAGCCTGCAGTGTTAATTGGATTGGATCAAAACGACATATTTCACAAGCATGACATATTTCCCTCCCTCTTTCGGCAGGCTGAATCAACAACTGGTTTTGATTCCGCTCCAAGACTGGAATCAAGCACAGCTATGAGATGTGCCTCAAACTTTGGCAGCAATTTAGCTACAGCTTAAATTTATGACACATCCAAACATTTATATTCATTTAAAGTGAAAGGCATGGGGAACGGCACAAGTATTTTTCAGTCGCCTGCGCTTATCTGTGCTAGTTTTTCCTTCTGTAGAAATTATTCTTATTATGGACAATAAAGAAAGGGAAATATCAACCACAGTATTATAACTGTGGACTATCTGAATACAATTAACAACCATTTCCATAATGAAGGCTTGTAATTTATGTATTGCAGATTGTGAGACAGCTCACAAAAAGGTTATACCACATTGCTGATTTCAATTAACCGGCGTTATGAAATATATGGAGGAAAAACATATTTCATGGAATTTATGGTATGACCAAGTGTTGCCAGAAATATGTAAGAAGACTCTTATGCTTAATATAATGTAACAGAAATGAATTTTTTTGATTGAGTTGATATATTTTTATATTGTTAGTTACCTTGCATCTGGGTTTCCTGTAGAAAGGAGCCTAATACAAAATAGCAGCAGCAACAGCAACAACACTGACAGCAAAATATTGCTTGCTTATAATATTCTGCTTAAAAATGTAATCTAGGAAATCCCTCATTCAAATCCCACCACAGCTGGAAACTGAAGAGATGACTTTCAACACTGCATTCTCAGAATCAGGCCTTACTCCACTTTCAGAATGAGAATAATAATAATAATACTAATAATTCTGGCCTGCTTTACAGACTTGTTCAAAGGATTGCTGATATCACAGCCTTACCGTTCATGGGCACCTGACTTGCAACCCTTTCAAACAAATTAGCAGTTGCTCAGCTTTTTGCTGGGAGTTAGGAACAAGGGGGATTAAATCCAGCCTCTTTGCTCCAAATTTATAGCATGATTGTTTTATTTATTTGGACTATTTACTGGCAAGGCTCTCATAGCAGCTCATAGAACTAGACAATAAAGAATAGGTTCATAATTAAAATCGCAATAAAGCAGGATACAGCAGAGCAATCTAATCAAATGCCAGCATAAAACCACACTTGAAAGCCTGGATAATTGAAAAGGCTTTCACTTAGGCCTTAGCTAGGCCAGGCTATATACAGGGGTGAACCCCGGGATCGTCCCTGTGCGTCCAGATGACGCACAGGGGATCCAGATGACGCACAGGGGATCACAGGTGAACCCCGGGTTCATCCCTCCCTTGCCCGGGAATATAGCCCTCCCCTTTGGGCCTGCTTTTTCCACGGTCTAGGGCTGAGACGTGGAACGTCTGGCCCGTTTCCGCAGCTTGGCCTTGCTCCGTGCAAGCCAGGAGCGCTGCGCCCATTGGGGTTAGGGTGGAGTGAGCGGCGAAACCAAATTAAATTTTTAAAAAGTCTTACCTTTAGTGCACGAGCGTTGGTGTGCTACATCCTCTTTAAAAAATAAAACATAGCAGGCGCAACACCTCTGTTCCTGAGGTCGTCGTGCCTTACGTATAAACGGGGCAGAGATCTCGCGTTAATCCCAATGCGAGATCTCCCCTTCTCTGCCTCGGAACAAAAGGTAGGTCTAGCTAAGGGCTTAGTATCAAAAAGGGAAAAAGGGAAAAGAACAGAAAAAGAAAGATGGTGCCAGGCATGCAAACCTCCTTAGGGAGGGAATTTCAGCCAAATGTGCCACAACAGAAAGGCCCCGTCTCCTGTTATCACCTATCTCCTTTCTGAGGGTGGAGGAATCCAGAACAGAGCCTCAGAGGCTGAGGGCCCTTCCACACGCCGTACTGGAGGCGCATGCATGCGTCCCAAGTACGACCCCAAAACGATAGTGTGTACTACAGCCAGAAGAGACGGAGGAGGAGGTGGCTGGGGAATCCGGGCGCGTCCTTGCCGCTGCCGCCGCCGCCTCCCCGCCGGCCTCCTGCTGCCTGGGTAAGAGCGACCCGGGTCGGAGAGACTATCGTTTGGGGGTCGTACTTGGGGTACATGCATGCGCCTTCAGTACGGCATGTGGAACGGCCCTGATTTTAATGCCTGGCCAGGTTCATAACATGTGTTCACAGATCCAGCGATTTGATTGGGGGAGGAACCCCAGAAAGAGCACCTCTTTGCGCACATAATTCCTCATCCATTTAGGGCTATTCCCACAAAAGCTTGCTTCATTGAGTGCATTCAGCTACCTCGATTGCAAGATTACAATCCATTTCAAGTGTTCAAATCACTTCAAGTGATTTGAACACTTGAAATGGATGGTATAAATGCTACATGGTATTATTGGCACAATCCAGCCATGAAAGCTGGTTTAACAGCACAATTCTATGCATGTCTACACAGAAGTAAAACCCATTGGGTGCAGTAGAACTTATGTCCGGGCAAGTATGTATGGAACTGCAGCCTTAAGGATGTGCTCAAATCCCTCATATTAAAATAATTGGGATTTGCCAAAAGGATCATCTTGCAGTTTTAAACTATTTATTTATTTCACCTGAAAGGTGAAGCAGAAATCTCTTATATAAATAAAACAAATGATGGGGCATTTGCGGGCTCTCCCGAGGTGGAAGATTAGAACCTCTCTAAACAGTGGACCCGTCTGTGAGCAGAGCCCACTGCTGCTTCTGTTCTGTGAGCAGCCAGTGCTTGTGGAACAGAGATTTCGCGCTTCTGGGGTCAAACCAAGGAAAGAGCATAAATGCTCATTTTTGGAATGAAGTGCATCAGCAGAGCTCCTTTATGTAAGCTTTGCTCGCCTGCCCTGTTCCAGAAATGTACACTTCTTCTCATTTTCGGTTGGCCCTGGAAGCTCTGAAGCTCCATTCTGGATGCGGTTGACGTCACATGCGGAAGGGAATTGGTGTAGCTGGCTGCTCAAGTAGTGTCCATTGAACACTTCCCAGTTGCTCTATTAGCCTTCCCCTTCTCTCTGCCTTTCTATGGGGTCTTTCCCATCCACACAGGGAAAGTCATTTAGGAGGTGAAGGCAGACAGAAATGTGCAACGTGACTGTATAAGCTTGCTTGCTCTACGTATCCCATAAACCAGCTTTCTCTGACCTGGTGCCCTCCAGATGTTTTGGACTACAACTGCCATTGGTCCTGACAGCATGGCCAATGATCAGGGATGATGGGACCTGTCATCCAAAACACCCACCTACATGACCATCTCTCAACAATTTGTCTACATGCACAAAGTCTGTCAATTTGAACATGGTGGCTATTTCCCGCCCTCCAGCTTTCCTCAGTCTGGTGCCCCTAGCAAGCCATTGATCATGTTGTCTGGGGATGATGGAACTTGTGTGCTTATTGGGTGGGCACCAGGTAAGGAACTCGTTCTCTGACATGGATCCTTATATAGCCAAAAAAGCATCCATGCAGAAGAGGAAGGTTTTAGCAGTGGTGAGGAAACCTTAGGGTTTGCAGCAGAAGTGTGCACCGAACGTCAGATTTGTTCCAGCACTTCAGAAACTGGCCTGATTGTGCTCAGAGCGATTTGGAGGCCATTCACTTCCATTTAGAGACTGAACTGAGCCAAGATTTTAAAAATCAGAGGCTTCATGCTTCCCATTGACTATGAGAGATAAAAAAATGTCTATAACTTTATTTCTCTTTGTTTGAATTGGATGATATTTGCAGGCATGGTAGCCCCTTAGGAAGGGATTATACCTATCAAAAATCTGAAAAATAGTTTAAGGGGATTTTGTGCTATGATAACGTTTTATTTCTTGGCAGAATTGGTTGAAATTTGTAGGGAAATCCATCCCTCCTGAGGATATTAAGCCTGCCATGTTTCAGCTGAACAGGCAAGGGAGTTATTGTGCAAGAGCATCCTTGACAGTTTGTAGGTATCCCCAAATGGACGTGCTTATCCCCTTATGTTTCCCGTGGAACATTGTTCTGAAAATGACAGCCTAGAGGCAGCCCTAAGTAAGAAACATGCAAAGTTTTAAAAGGATAGATACAGTAGTTCTTGTGGAAAAGGAGTTCTCAAATTTTGGGGTGTGTGTGATTTACTTCCCCTTCCCTCCCGCCTTGCTTTTTTGGGCAATTTGTAGGACAATGTCACACATCATAGAGTTGTCCTCAGGCAAGCAACCCTGCCACATTTCAGAAGAATAGGTGCTGAGCCTAGGGAGTTATGATGACTGAAAAGCTGTTTAAGGCTTTTTTAAATAGTAAAACCAGGAGGCATTGGAAGAATGGCTGTCTCATGATTTCATCCTTGCTCACCCCCAAAGCACAGTGATCGAAGCCCCTGATAAAATATGCACTAGGATTAGAAGTTGGACTTCTCAAGCACTCAACCATACTCACTCCCCCTAGCACCACACATCAGCAAAAGATGATATTTGGAGAGGAGACAGAATGTCTGCATCTAGGAGCATGAAGCATAACAATGGCTCATTCTGGCCTGGTTTTGGTTCTGGTGGCTTTGGAGGGAAATTTGCTTGTTAAAGGAAGCACCAGAAACAATCCAAAGGGCCCCCATTCTGCTTAGGTTTCAGGCTTCATCTAAATCTGATGGACATCTGGAATTGTGGCTGGCTGGAACCCAGAACAGGAACATTCCACACTGCAACATTTTGTTGCAGGTCCCCCTTATATTATATAATATAGGGACAATACCTTCTCAGAAAGAAGCTTTGCTCATTTTAGTTCCAATATAAAGAAAAAACGCTGATGATTACTATGATTAACACAACATATTTTACTTATTTTACTGGAGATTACATACCATTGGTTATGAATTTTAAAGAAATCAACTACTCCATAATCTACTGAGTGTTCTGCTTGTTTTATGTTTACAATAACTCATTTTTCCCCATAAGACAACCATGGCCTGATTCCCAACTTGTTCACACATTTTTTCCTAAAAGGAAAACAAAAAGTTTGAATGGAAAACATTTGTGTTCCTCATTGCATTCCATATTGAATTCATGTTCCGCATTATTCCAGATTCTGGAGACAATCGTTGCTACTTTCAGAAGCATATTTTCAATATTGTTTCTAAACTTTGCCTTCAGTCTTCTGCTCAAATTTGACACAATAGCCTCTGGTATACAGTAGTGGTTAAAAAATAAATAATTGTGTGAGCCAGAATGCTCATCTCAGCCATGAACTCTCTGGATGTAGGCAAGTCACTGTCCACAATATGTCCAATACATATTTCAACTCAAATGGCTTGTTAGCTTGGGCTTTGGATAGTCATGTTTTTGCTGGCCTAATAAAGTGGCTGTGGTGTCATGGGTGAAAAGGGAATTACTTTAACCCAGCCATATGGAACTAGAATTCTCTCCTTAGCAATTTTCTTCTTTAGGGTGACATATATGCACTACAGAGAGCCACAGAGAACTCCCGGGACCTGAGACTGGGTTGGATAAATATAAAATCCGGCTTTTAAGAAATGGGCTACATACAATTTATTTATTTATTTATTGCATTTGTATACCACCCCATAGCAGAAATCCTCCTACTGAATAGAGATGGACCCTTGGCTCACCCATCTTAGCTCAACCATCCAAACACCTGGCTGTCTGTTTTATTATATATTTCTTTATATTCTTTTATTATGATCCCAATAGTTCCATTCCATTATTTGGTTTTGCTTGGTTAATGTAATATTTCCTAGCAGAATGGGGTTGATATCAGATATGGCAGACTTTTTAGAGCCATTGTCTTCATTCCTTATGAGAGGACACAGCTTTTGTGGTTCCTGCCAATATCCAGTGTGTAATATTCATAGCATGTGTTTAATTGCTAAAGCCTAAGAATGCATCATATGTTCAACCAGGCTTCCAGGATTGTTTGGCTTCTGAATTGCCTCTCCAACTTGATATGAAGTAGGTTAAATTAGTTACTAGTCGTTCAGGCTAATTTGTGCAAGTGGGAGGTGGTTGGTTCTTCTTGTTACCAAAATCTTTGACTAGAGAATAGTTCCCTTCAGAGGTTCTTGCCTGCTAGTATGTATAAATTGAAGGAGATGTTGTTAGAACCATGGAAAGAGATGTCTTTTTTAAGGGGGAAATTTCTTGGGAAATAAGCAAATAACAGTGTAGTTTTGCCATGCCCATAGCTATATTTCCAGTCCCTGTAACTGTATAGTGTCCCCATGTAGTGTAAATGAAGGCTACAATGCTCCCTCCCACCCTCCCTCCTTCCTTCCTTCCTTCCTTCCTCCCTTCCTCACTCCACCCCTCTCTCTCATGCAGACAGAACACACTGCGTAAGTGCTGCTTCCTACCACAAAATGAGAGGCACTTCCTAGAAGTGTGAGTAGGTGTGTTTCTGGTCCTTTTTGTGCCTATTTTGCAGCTTTTTTTTAAAAAAAAAGATTAAAAAATCTTAACTGAAGGGACATTTTCTTCAAGAGAGGGTTTTTTTAAAATTAAAATCCACGTGGAGATACGACAACTCCCTACGACAACTGTTTATATAGCAATTAGTGAACTAGTTCCTAGCCATTTGACTTAAATCAGTTTTTGCTAGAGGATCTTTAGGAATTGGCCCTAAAACAATAGTAAAACATACTAAAGGTTCAAAGGGAAACTTTGGGGTGCAGTTTTGCAAAGGATGGGGGGGGGAGAAGGGCCATTTTCTTTGAACAGTTCTTGCAAACCATTAGACTTACTTTACAAATTTAAGGGAGTTAAAAATACAGTGAAATGGAAACATTCCTCTCAGGATTGCAGCCTTAGACACATGCCCAGTTTACAAACTGACTGCACACTTTACATCTCAGTGACTTCAAGAGATTCTATCAGGTAACCAACATTTTTAATCAGGTCATATGGGTGAGAACCTGCTGGATCTCAGTCAGGTGGTCACCTGTTCAATCCATGGGAGATGTACTACAGCCTCACTATATAGTCTTCCCAACATGCAGATTTGGGCCGTAGCTAGACCTAAAGTTTATCCCGGTTTGTCCCTGCCTGAGCACTGGATGCCCTCTGTGGCACTTAGATGAACAGGTTTGACCCCAGGACAATCCTGGGATAAACCTAATAAACCTTAGGTCTAGCTATGGCCTTGATCAATAAATCCCTAAATGATTTGGGACCTTTCTGAAGTAACCCCCTGTTAGCAGTGATGAAGCCTTATCTTTTTATCTTGCCACAGTTTGCACTGCCAATGGGTTGGTTCACATACAGAGTAAGCCATCTCAGATGAACCACTACAGACATAGTTTTGATATGGCCTAATGCTCACTCAAGCACCATGTTTTCTATGATGCCAATACAAACATTCAACTGTTTGTCCTCAAGCGTTGAATAATTGACAACAAAATTCTGTGAATATCTATTCAGACTTAAGGCCCACTGGGTTTGATGGGGATTATTCCAATCCTAAATTATGTACATACATGTGTACAGTAGATGAAAATGAACCACTCTTAGAAGCAGGAGGATGGCAAGAGTGACCGTTTGCCCAGTCCTTTACGTCTTTCCATAAGCAACTGGGCCTAACAATATCCATAAAGGACATACGAACAGCATAATTGTGACCACCGTGCTTGTATGGAGAAGAAAGAGCTATTAATAATTCAGGAAGTATGAAACAAATTAATACAGTGATGGCAATGTGCATTTCATTAAATTAATATGATTCAGCTTTTTTAATCTAACTGTAGGATTTGTTCTATGCAAATAAAGGATCCCTCTTTCGTTCTCAGGATCTCTTCATAATATTATTTTGTGTGTGCAGTAAAGCCACATTTGTTACTCATCTGTTTTTCAGAATCACAGTGTATTAACTCAAAAAGGGCTTCTGTTACTTATTGCCTTGTCTCAGGTCCCTCCTTGTTGCTATTGTGTATGCTGTGTGGGTTGTGTGAGTTTCATGGGTTTATTATTAGGACCTATATTGGATAGTGCCTCTATGGCATCAATAATGACACATCTTTTCCTCAGTCATTCACTCCTCATTTTGCTTTTATTTTTAAAGGTTTTTGTTTTACTGTTTCCTTAAAACAAAAATAAAAAAGACTGTACAACTCCATCACATAATGTGATAATAATTCTCTATTATTTTTCTTCTTTTTAAATACAGTAGTTCTTGACTTTTGCTTTGTTTGAATACTGGTTCGATGAATGATTCCTCCCCAAAAATTCTAGAATGGTAATTCATAATTTAGAAACCATAATTACATATAAATAGTTAGGATTATTTTTCCTAAAATTGTGTGACTTCGAACTTAACTTCAGTGCCTACTCTTTCTCTTGTGGAACTCATCCCATGAATCCCACTGTACTTAATTATCCCTACTATTTATTTATTTATTTATTTATTACATTTATTTTCTGCCCCTTAGCCGAAGCTCTCTGGGCGGTTTACAAAAGTTAAAAACAGTGAACAGTAAAAAAAAAGTATACAAAATTTTAAACCATCAAAACATAAAAACAACAGTATAAAAACAACAGTATCCATTTAAAAACAACAGTTTTTAACATTATTATTATTATTATTATTATTATTATTTCTATACTGTTCAACAGCCAAAGCTCTCTGGGTGGTTGACAAAAGTTATAAATGACAAATACAACATTATATTAAAACATAGTATAAAATTATTAACATACAAAATTTAAAGCAATTTAAACAGCTAAAAACAATTTCAAGACAGCTGACATAAATGCCCTATCATATACCATTCAATGGCTGGGAATTGAGAGCAGTCTTAACCTGGCACCAAAAAGATGACAGTGTTGGTGCCAGGCATGCCTCGGTGGAGAACTTGTTCCCTAATTGAGGGGTCACTACTGAGCAGGCCCTGTCCTGTGTTGCCACCCTCTGAGCATCCCTCAGAGGATGCATTCAGAAGGCCCCAGATGTCAATCATATTGTCTGGGTAGATTCATGCTGGAAGAAGCACTTTTTAATTTCATAGAAATGGAAAATCTCATTTCAGCAGACATTTCAATAAATTTCATAGTGATGGAAGATCTTATTGAGCAACATTGGTATCACTTGAATATTCGAAAAACCAGGATTCAACAGAGATTCTGGTCTAGAACCTTCGCCAGTGAGCTACTACCAGATACATAATGGAAAGGGAAAGAGAGCATTTTTCTTTCCAGATGCCAACATGGCGATGATAACACTGACCTACCTTGATAACTTGGCACATGAATAAATACTGATGTGTCAGGGGCTGGGATTTTGCTTGAACAGTACCTACGTTGAGTTCACTTGCTTCCACTCTGTAACTACACTTGTCCCATGACTGTTTCGGTAGTGCTTAGAGCATTCAAAGAATTTCACATGCAATATCTTTTTGAAATTCATATAACGACATCACAAGGCAGGTCAGTAACATTATCCTATCCCACTCCTCATTCATGGGTTAGTCTCAAAACATATGATGCTCCATCTTACTGCTCCTTGTGTTCCTTCGTAATGTTACTGTAACTGTAATTGTTTTTAATAATGTATTTTAAATGTAACTTTAATATTATATTGGATCTGCTTAAGGATTTTATTATATTAAGCAGCATAGAACTATCACTATAAATAAATACATAATAAAATTAATTAGCCACTATGCTAGACCAAGGGAATATCTACACGGAGCTTTTACTCCAGTAAAAGTATCATGTCAGATGACGCACACCCCTCTCCATAGGGTGTGGCATTTCTTGTCCTAAATCGTTTTTGTGATGGATTTTCCTATCACTGCAGTTTCAGTGCAGGTTGGGAGTCTGTGGCCATGGCTAGACCAGGGCAGGATCTACACTACTGCTTATAATGGTTTATAATGATTATGGTTTATAATGGTTTATAAATAATAATAATGGTTTATATAATAATATGATTTATATAATAATAATAATAATGGTTCATATAATGGTTATGGTTTATAATGGTTATGACAACTGTTCAGGCCCAGGATACATTACATATACTGTTTTCACAACGTTTTTAAAGTGTTTTAACTTTTTCCTGCTTGGTGTAGATCTGGCCCAGGTAAGCCCCCCTCTCCTCTGCCCCCTTATATATCCAGGCCTCTCCCACACTAGAGGCCTTCAAGAGGCAGCTGGACAACCATCTGTCAGGGATGCTTTAGGGTGGATTCCTGCATTGAGCAGGGGGTTGGACTCGATGGCTTTATAGGTCCCTTCCAACTCTACTATTCTATGATTCTATGATTCTGTGAGCCCTGGATTGTCCCGATATCATCCCTGTGCATCCAAATGACACACAGGGGATCCCTGGAGCAGGCAGGGACGATCCCTCCATTTGCCTGGGATAATCCTTAGGTCTAGCTAAGGCCTGTGTGACCTCAGCTGGCTTTGGTCGAAGGGAAAGTTGCATGGTGCTGATAGCAGAGGGCTAAACATGGCTACCTGGAAGTAACTCATTGCCTTTCATTGCGCTTTGCCAAGTACAGGGGTGGGAAGGGGAGCTAGCCCTGCTACTTTGAAACTGCGCTGTTGCGGACATGGGCTCAATCAGTGCCTTTCCACTCTTTAATGAAGTTTTGCACCCTTCCACCATAGGGGGAGAGACGGGCACAAGGCTGGATGTTTGCATGTCCACTCGGAAGTAACCCCCATTTATTTATTTATTTATTTCATTTTTATACCACCCAATAGCCGAAGCTCTCTGGATGATTCACAAAAATTTCACTTAATGGTGGTGGTGGGGGATCAGTTGATTCAAAGCTTACTAGCTGCGAAGGACACAACTGAGAGATGGTAGTAGTGGGTGCCTGTTGATTCGGAGTCACTAGGTGCTTGGAAGCATCTTTTCACTGCTATGGAGTTGAGCAGAAGAAATACTTTCAGAGCTCCATCATTAAGTCACTATTTGCCGCGAATTATAGCCATGTCACTGGTCCTGCAAAGGTTTTGGGCAGGATATCCCATGTTCAATCCTGCCCATGTATCGCAGTGGTTGTTGCTTCACAATTGTGATGCGGCAAGGTTTGGGGGATAGCAGTAAAAAGAGCACTGTGTAGACAGGCCCCAGCTCATTATCCTACTCCCTATCCTACTTATCTTCTCTGATGGGGATCTCAGCTTAACTAGTGAGCAACCTTCTTTACACCCCCACCTGGCATGATTGGGGTTTATCAGGTTGCAAACGGGAGATATTGTGTTTCCCTTTCTATGTAGTGAGAGCATCATAGATGATGCAGCCTTGGCTTTTCCCGCCCCATTCATCCATCCCTTCCCCTCACTTGCTCTTCTCCTGCATTTGTGCGGTAGGCTGTTACATCAGATGCAGGAGGACAGCAAGCAAAAATGGAGGCTGCACTGTCACTTTGAAGGGGAAACACAGCAATCTAGCAAACCCATGTTTTGATAATCTGGCATAGAAAAAGAGGCACCTAAAGCTCCTTGGAAATGTCAGTCCCATCTCCTGCAGGTACTCAGAGGGGATCTACACTAGTATATGAAACATTGTTTTTACAGTCATTGAACTTTTTGTTTTTGAACAAATTAAAACAGCAGTTTTTAAAACGTTTGCTTACTTTTCTCTTTCCGTGGGAATGCATTCCTTTTGGCCACACTAAGAAAAGAAATTTGTTTGTTCTTTTTCCCCCTGTCTGCCAATTTTCCCTCCCACTTCCTCTTCTCTCCGAGACAATCCCCCACTGGCAAACAATCCAGCAAGCAGCCTCCCAAAAGTGAAACTAAAAGTGTCTGCGAAAAAGAGGCTTGGGGAAAAAAAAAACAGTTCCAACTTTGGGTGCGGAAATTACATAAACATGCCCCCCCCCCGGAATGTGATTGGCTAATTAAGAACTCCAGGGAAACCCATTTAATATGATGAAATCGGCCACATCTAGAACGACTTATTTCAGTGAGGTTCAGAATAAAAACTGGAGAACAGACAACAATAAAACATCACAAACTATACATCATGCGGCATAATACTACGAAACGCACGCTTAAAAATGGTAAGACACGTTCTAACTTGACTAGTGTAGATCTCCTCTCAGTCCAGAACGGACTGGCTAACCCAGGGATAGGCAACCATGTGCCCTTCAGATATTTTGGACTACATGCTGGCTGGGGCCTACGCAAGCTGTAGTCCAAAACATCTGGAGGGCACCAGCAGGTTCCCTAACCCTGAGTTGATTTTTCTGCTCCTCGTGGCCTAATACTTGTATCTCCACATCAATATGTCTCTCATCCCTTTGAACAGCTTTTAAAACCAATGCACATTCCAGCCCCATCGTTGGTCTCTCCTCTGCTTTCAATAACATAACATTGAAATGCCTTGGATAAATCTCAACGATCTCTCTTAATTCACTTTGTACACTAAATTAATTTGCTTGTATTACTATATCAAGGCAATTAGGCATTGCCCTTACTGTACGTATCATATATTAGTTCCATATATGTGTCCTGGCTTGGGGAAGTGTGCTGAATTAAACAAAGGAGAATGAACAGATTGGTTGCAGATAATCCAAACATTTTTGATTAAAATGTATAAGAATTTGAATAAGAATGCATTGTTTGGAATATATATGAACCAGTTCCCAAAAAGACTATCTGGTTGCAAGCATATGTGGCTTTAATTAACTGACCAAGAACTTTAAAAAGACATTGGTTAGAGAACTAATTCTTGTAATGATATATTTTTAGTAAAAGTGTAATAAATCGCAACTGGGAATTTGACTAGAAGATTGCCTGTTTGAGAGCGAAGTATAAAGGGTATTGGGCATGATTCAACCAAATGTAAACATTTTTAATTCACATTGATTTCAGTGTGGGAGTTAGGTATATGCTTAACTTTCTTCTACTGAAATTGATGTTATTTAAGAGCTGTTAATTTTCACTGAATCATACCTAATATTAACAAAATTTGATGTCAATCAATGAGGGTTTAGAGATTTTTGTTATAGTGATGTAAGACTTGAAAGCTGCAGTTGTTTAATCAATGAAGACAACTTTTAATACATGGAGATTTTAATTAAGGGCACATTGGTTTATATTTTAAATCTCTTTTTGTTCTGGCGTGTTACTGTATTAGGGGATAAAACTATGTTAAAAGATTACTTTTCTAACAATGAATGATGGCTTTTGTTTGTTAAACTATAAGCTATTTCACACTTCCTTTAGTAGTTCAAAAAAAGCATTTAAATTAAAATGTTGGTGATATGCCAGTTGAAATGCAATTGATCAATGAATGAAAAGGCATATATGACCGAAGCTGCAATCCGATACAGATTTTCAAGGTAGTAAGTAGGGCTGTGCTCAGCTTCGCTTCGGAGCGTAGAAGCAATAGTGAGGCGGCCTGATTTGCCTCCAACAAAGGCAGAGACAAAGTGAGTCGGGGGGGCTGTGGATCGAGGCGAAGAGGATCGAGACCAAGCGGATCCTTCGCCTTGATCCAGAGCTCCAAAAAAAGGTAAGTGGGGGCTTACCTGGCATTGCCGCAGTCCGTGTGGTGACTGTGGCAGAGTCAGGTAAGGGGGCAGAGGAGAGGGGGGCTTACCTGCCTCTGTTGCGGTCTGGCGGTGGCTTCAACTGAAGCTGAGTCTCAAACGCAGCCTGCCCTTCTGCTTTGAGCCTCAGCCTCAGGTGAAGCCACTGCTGGAACGTGACGGATGCAGGTAAGAGGGGAGGAGGGAGGGGGGCCTTACCTTCCGCCGCCACCGCAGTCTGTATGGCGATGGCGGTAGAGCTAGGTAAGGGGAAAAGGTCTTACCTGAGTCCATCGCGTACCGGCAACTGCGGCCTGCCCCTTCCACTTTGAGCTTCGGCCTCAGGTGAAGCCACTGGGGGGCAGGGTCTTACCTGAGTCCATCGCATTCCGGCAGCGGCTTCAACTGAGCCCGAGGACTCAAACTGGAAGACCAGGCCATGGCTCAGTTGAAGCAGCCGCCGGACCGCGATGGAGCCAGGTAAGGCGGGTGGACGGAGGGGGGCCTTACCTGGCACCACTGCCACTGCGGAGCTCTGATTTGGATCCGGAGCTCTGCAGCGGAGCAAATCAAATCAAAGTGGACCATAGGCAGATCGACACAGGGCGGAGCGGACTTGATCCAAAAGTTGTGGATCGGGTGTGGATCAGATCGGGCGGGTCCGTGCACAGTTCTCCACTGATGTTCATGTTTACCAAATAATTCCGGGGTGGAGTGCACACCCCTAGTAGGAAGCCCACTGATCTTCCTGGGACTAACTTCTGAGTAAACATGCTTAGGTTTGTGTGAAATCAACTCAAAATCCTTCAGGTTGACAGTACGATCCTATATATGCCTACTCAGAAAAAAGTCTCATTGAATTCAATGAGATGTATTCCCAGGTAAGTGGGTATAGGACTGTAGCTTAGATTTTGACTGTGATGTCGGCTATCAGGGAATTTGTTTTTGGGTTTTTTTTTTTTTAAAAAAAGCAATATCACGTAGCACACAAAAAATGTTGCAAGGCTACTTTTTGTTGATGTGTCTTTTGAAAGTGTATTGCTAAAAATAACCATGATGTTCCCCAGGCTGTCTTTATAAAGCCATCTTGAATCAGTTCATATGAAAACTGAAATTTTTAGTAAAAACCAAACAAAAACAAAAGTCATTACATGTGCAGAGATCTACTGCTTTCATTCTTTTCATTTTCATTTTAAGTGAATCATAATGGTATGGAATAAGAAATGTGCTAGGCATTGCTCAGTTCACAAATTCTATAATTGCTCCAAGTAGTCCAAATTACCCAGCATAATTCTGCACAGAAGGAGGAAAAGGCTGTTCTGCTGTGAATTGTTTAAGAACTAAATGAACCAATTCTCTTTCCCAATAATGCCAGCAAGACATTTGCAGTTGATATTGCTAGAAGCAAGAGTAAACCTCTGAGATCTAGCAGTAGAAAATACCTTCATTATTAAATCATCTTAACCAATTGGGCTGCTCAGCCAGAACCGCTCTGCAAAGATTGTTCTCATGGCTTTGTCAGCAGGGCTGGTGCCAGACTATATTGCGCCCTAGGCAGGCGTGTTCAGAAGCCTCCGTCCCGCCTCCCCCCGTGTGCGCGGGTGCGCGCGCCTGCCCACTCCCGGCTTTGAAGCCAGGACGCTGGGGTTGGGGGGCAGGGCGGAGGCTTTGAAGCGGCGCGCCCAGAAGTGGCTTCCTGGCACGCCGTACTGAAGCCTCCGCCCTGCGCCCACTCCTGGCTTTGAAACCAGGACGCCAGGGTTGGGGGGCGGGGCAGAGGCTTCGAAGCGGCGCGCCCGGAAGTGGCTTCCTGGTGCGCCATTCTGAAGCCTCAACCTCCAACCCCAGCGTCCTGGCTTCGAAGCCAAGAGTGGCTTCCAGCTGGGTGCTGGCTTTGAAGCCAGGACGCTTGGGTTGGGGGGCGGCCAGGGCGGCGGCATTGGAACAGCTCGCCTTGAAGCCGCTCTAGGAGAGCAGCTTCCTGGTGTGCCATTCGGCACCCTCATTTGCTTGGTGCTCTAGGCCGCCGCCTGAGTTGCCTCTATGGCAGTGCCGGGCCTGTTTGTCAGGGCTAAATTTGAATCATGCCTCTTGACAACAGACCCACCACTTCCCTGAAAGTGCTGCTCTACATTTGAATTAACCTTATTATTAGGAAATTGCTCATAAAATTAAGAAAGCAGGAATAAAGTAAGGGAATCAAGCTGAGGGAATGGCACATGTGGAAACAGTTATTATGGAAAAGTTGCTGAATGGGCCTCCAGACTTCTTTCCAGAGAAGATGATGGAGAAACCAATGAGGAGAACCAAGAAAGTGGAATTATCAACAAAGAAGTTTGGTTTAGGATAACCTGTCAAAATACAATATCCTAAATGGTCCCTTCAGAAAAAGGAAAATGAACACAGGCATGGCTAGACCAGGTGGGTGGAGGGGGATGGTCTCGTGATATGATGATCGTGAGATCCTCCCCCTCAGTCTACATGCGGCATGTGAAGTCACGAGAGGACGGAGGACGTTGCGCCCACCATTTTTAAAAAAATTCAAGACGAGCGCAAGAGCACTCCTTCGCAAAGGTATTTTAAAAAACACACCTCACGCTCCCCCCAACTTCCGTGGGCACAGAGCTCTTGAAGAGCTCCATGTCTGGTTCCCAGCTCCTTGCATTTACACGCGAGGAGCTGGGAACAAACCAGGATTGCTGCCCACACGTCCCGCAGTCTCAGGACAATCCTGAGACTGTGGGAAAATCTGGGATTAAAGCCGTCATTTGTTTTCAATAGCTTTTGGTATTTTAGCTTGATTTACTGTTCTTATTACTATGATTATTCTCTTATTTCAGCTTTGTGAACCCCTTCCCCCCCTTCGTATGTTTTAATGTGATTTTAGATTGTAAGCCTCTAGGCAGGGTATTGCTGTTTTATTTGTATATTTTGTACAGCACTAAGTACATTGTTGGTGCTATATAAATAATAATAATAATAATAATAATAATAATAATAATAATAATAATAATGGAGGGATCATCCCTCCCTGCCCCTGGGATCCCCTGTGCATCATGTGGATGCACAGGGATGATTCTGGGGGTATCCCCAGGATATCACTTCGTCTAGACATGGCATCGTCCTACCCATAGTTGAAACTGTTCCTTCATTGTTCTTACTCTTCCTTGCTTGTGAAAGCTGGTGGGAAATTTGCAGGAGAAATTCTATTCCCAATTCTGCTCTGAACCTAAAACAACAGATGTTTCATCTGCCTATTCACATTTCAATAATATCCCACTTGATAATATTTATTTATTTAAAATATTTCTAGACTATTTATTTATTTATTTATTTATTTATTACATTTCTATACCGCCCAATAGCCGGAGCTCTAGACTAGAATAAATAAGTAGGTCTTCAGGGCTTTCCTAAAGGCCTGCAATGATGGGGCCTGGCGAACCCCAAAAGGGGTCCAGAGGTGTGGGACCATTGCAGAAAAGACCCTCTCTTGTTGCCTTGCCCACCTAGCTGCCCTCAAAGTGGCCAAGTGAGAAGGGCCTCAGTTGCTGATTTTAAAGTACAAGCCGGATGATAAGGGCGAAGGTGACCTTTCAAAGTAATTTGGTCCCAAACAATATAAGGCTATAAAGGCCAAAACCCAGCACTTTAAGAACATCGTCACACGAGGGAAAATTCCATTTCCTTACCTTCACTTCTCTGCTCCTACTTCTGTTTCTCATTACTTCCTCTTTCTTTCCAGCCAGGAAAGAGGAAGTAAACAAAGACCACATGACCCATTCAGGGGCCATTTTGATCTCACCTCTTTTCCTGCACACAGCAGGAGATTGCAGCACATTCTGTTTTTTTTGTTTTTTTTTAAAAAAAGCCATATTTTGGGGGTGTCTATTTTGCAACAGAAAAACTAGTGGAAGGAGCAGGAGGTGTGCAGGAGGTGGACAACGTCATATAAAGGATGTGCGCACATCCATAAGTGGGCAGTAGCGAGCATGCAATAAAATGCTCATCTGATGAACCTCTTTATTAGGCTCGGAATCATATTAGTAACCAGTGGGAGCTGCATCAGTATAAATGTCATATGATCTGATGCCATTTCCTTCAATATTGTCATTTCCCCACTTCACAGTTAAGTTTGGTGGTGGTGATGGTGGTAGTTTAGGGCATGATACTTCATGAGCTGTACAGTATGAAGGTTATATTCAAAGTACAAATGTATACAGAAAGGAAAAGCTGGAATCCATTCCAAAGAACCAGAGGGCTTTAGATTCTTTCCCCTAAACGGTAGTTCCCCATGCAAGATAACAAACATGAATGGAGTTTCAAAAGCAGTTTGTGATATGGCATAGTACACCCAGATCTACACCAAGCAGGATCTTGCACTATGAAAGTGGTACGGAAGCAGTGTACAAGAGGCAGGAGTCTCACTACTGCTTTATAGCGGTACTGAAATGAACTGACAACTGTTTGGGCCCATTGACAGATACGATATACTGCTTTCATACCACTTTCATAGTGCTATATCGTGCTTGGTGTAGATCTGGCCTAAGACTCATCTGTCAATGAAATGGAGTAAAAACAACCACCACTCTACTGGGCTCGTGCAAGCTAAAACAGGCTTTTGGGGATCCTAGCCAAGATCTGTATATCCTAAATCAGTTCAATTTGTGCAATGCTGTTGCGATCCTCAATTCTTGGATACAGAAAACCTTCACTGGGCAGATAATAAAATGTGGTTATTGTGAACAGCATAAGCAAATGATTCTTGTCTGTAATTACTAAGTTCAACGCTCTAGAAGAACTCTGCCAAATTAAATGTTCTTCCCATCACACATATCAGAGCTATGTGTGATTGGCTTATTTACTTCAATATAAATGTGTGCAGCCCGAATTCAGGCCTGTGGCACTCCAGGATGGTTCAGTTTTCCCCAAAAAGTCCAACGAAAACAGCCCCCCCCCCCGGTTTTCTCTCTCTTTTATTAACTCCCCTCAGGGACTGGGTATTTCTGGATGAAAAGGGGGGGGGAGCTTAAATCCCCCTTCCTGGAATATCATAGTCCTGATCTGAATTGGGGCCATACACACTTACACTGAAGTAAGTAAGCCAATCATGGATAGCTCTGCTATGCATGATTTGAAGAACATTTAGAGCTCCATCACGCCAGCGATTTATCGCACACTCGCCATGCCTGCTATACAGTTTTTCAGCCCGGTACTCATATGACATCATCCACGTCCTGCACTAATTTCACCTCTTACCTTTCATGTTTGTTTTCTTTATGGAGCAGGGAAAGTGTGGATTATTTTCCCTCCCTGTGAAATAAATGCAATAAATTGCGTTCTATTCCACCATCCCATTCTTTGTCGGGGGTGTGTGTCTAAAGGTGGTCTTGCTAACAAAAGAGGAGAGTGGGGTAGTTCTCCACTCAACTGTGAAGGGGAGGGAAGGGGGTCCCATTTAACTCTATGTTCTTACTCCTGATTAGGCGTTTTCACCTTAAAAGAAATGTGGAAAATGCACCATCCTTGCCTGCAGCTCCCTCATTTTTAAAGATAAAGAGATCAAAATTGGTACAGTGATAGCTCTTAAGGAGGGTGTTCGCTATCCCAAGATTGAATCAGATTGGTCATCCCTTGATTTTAAGGAATGTTTTAAAAGGAAATTTAAAAAAATGCTTACATTTGCATAAGTTTTAAAGATAAATAGATCAAAATTGGCACAATGATAGCACTTAAGGAGGGCTTTGAGCATGTCAAGTTTGAATCATATTAGTTCATCCCTTGATTTTTAATGATTTTTTAAATCCCCCCTTAAACCCATTTTCCTGGTAGTCCACAAGTGTGAAGGATTGATCTTCCATTCCGTTGATCATGCGAAATCGTGCATCTCCGATGCCTCAGTCCAGCTATGCCCACATTTGGAGACTGAACTGTTTTGGTAGATAAGGACATAAGAAGGGCCATGCTGGATCAGACCAAGGGTCCATGTAGTCCAGCACTCTGTACACACAGTGGCCAACCAGCCATCGGCCAGGGACGAACAAGCAGGACATGGTGCAACAGCACCATCCCACCCATGTTCCCCAGAAACTGGTGCACACAGGCTTACTGCCTCGAATACTGGAGATAGCACACAAGCATCAGGGCTAGTAGCCATTGATAGCCTTCTCCTCCAGGAATTTATCCAACCCCCCTTTAAAGCCATCCAAATTGGTGGCCATCACCACAACTTGTGGTAGTGAGTTTCATAATTTGACTATGCGCTGTGTGAAAAAGTACTTCCTTTTATTTGTCCTGGATCCCCCACCAATCAGCTTCATGGGATGACCCTGGGTTCTAATATTTTGAGAGAGAGAGAGAGAGAGAGAGAGAGAGAGAGAGAGAGAGAGAGAGAGAGAGAGAGAGAAATGTCTCCCTATCCACATTTTCCATACCATGCATAATGTGTACATCTCTATCATGTCGCCCCATAGCCTCCTTTTTTCCAAGCTAAACAATCCCAGTTGATGTAACCTTCCCTCATAGGGGAGATGCTCCAGCCCCTTAGTCATTTTAGTTGCCCTTTTCTGCACTTTTTCCAGCTGTATAATATCCTTTTTTAAGGTTTGGTGACCAGAACTGTACACAATATTCTAATTGTGGTTGCACCATAGATTTGTATAAGGGCAGTATGACACTGGCTGTTTTATTCTCAATTCCTTTTCTTATAATGCCTAACATGGAGTTTCCCTTCTTTTCAGTGGCGGCACACTGGGTGGACATTTTCATCGAGCTGTCCACAATCTCAAGATCTCTTTCTTGTTCAGTCACCACCAGCTCAGATCCCACTAGGTTCTACTTGAAGTTGGGTTTTTTTTTTGCCCCAAATGCATCACCTTACACTTGCTTACATTGAACTGCATCTGCCATTTGGATGCCCACTCTCTCAGATTGGAGAGATCCCTTTGGAGCTCTTCACAATCCCTTTGTGTTTTAACCATTTTAAATAATTTGGTGTCATTGACAAACTTGGCCACTTCACTGCTCACTCCTAATTCCAGATCTTTTATGAACAAGTTGAAAAGAATTGGTCCCAATACTGATCCCTGTGGGACTCCACTATTTACTTCCCTCCATCGGGAGAATTGACCATTTATTCCCACTCTCTACTTTCTGTTCTTTAACCAGTTACTGATCCATAAGAGGATGTGCACGTGCACACACACACTCCACTACCTCCATGAAGTAATCAGTGCTATCAAAGCTGAGAGTGGGGATCACTTGTGCTATGGCGTGTGCAATTGCTGGAGCATTCTCTGTGCATCCTGATGTGCTGGATGGAGAGTTCCTGAGCCTCCCCATGCCCTCTCCAAACAATCCCGTTTTTTGTTGATCCAGCACATTGAGAGCCAACACTCCAGTGAATGGGATCCAGCATAATTGTGTGTTTCCTTGCAAGATCATGACTGGGGATGGAAGGTTGAGTGAGATGACCTCTGCCATGCCAGCACAGTCTAAGGCCATAGCTAGACCTAAGGTTTATTCCTGGATCATCCAGGGGTCGAACCTGTTCATCTAGGTGACACACAGGGGATCCAGTGCTCAGGGAGGAGCGAACCCTGGATGATCCTAGGATAAACCTGAGGTCTAGCTGTGGCCTGAGATCTTAACATTGATATGATTTCATGATTTTATACATTATGCTCATATTTGGTGATATTAATATATTGACCTGGGACTTTTAGTTCTTCCAACATTCCATCCTGAAGCCCAACTTGCAGAGGCTGTTAATAAACATCATTTATAACTTCTGCTGTTAGGAAATGGAGGAACTTTCATTAAACTGCCATTTAACTGAAATTATGAATGTAAAGTTCAAATGGTTTCCTGTTATGTCACATATTTCATTCTGATAGTCAGATGCCCTGCTTAAGTGAAAAAGCTGATTCACTGTTTTCTGCCATAATTCTCAAACAGTCAAGTAAAAGACTTGTGGGGAGGGGCCTGGCAACCAGCTCACATTGGGGAGGTTTTTAAATCCTCAAAATCCATTATTTTCTCTTTGAGGACAAGTCTAGAAGTTTATGTGTTTTTAAAAGAAAAGAAAAGAAAAGAAAAGAAAAGAAAAGAAAGAAAGAAAGAAAGAAAGAAAGAAAGAAAGAAAGAAAGAAAAGAAAACTAGTATTTTCTCATGGCTAGTGGCAAGGATGGAGATAGATATTTTAAGAGCAACATTCTGGGTTGCTTGCAAGGGAATCCTGAGAGCAGGCAATCTTGCATATGCTTTTATTTTATTTATGTATTTCACATATATCCCTCCTTTCTTCCATTATGGAACTCAAATGGGTTCCAGGTGGTCTCCTCTCCAAACACTGATCAGACTCAGAGATGTTTAGCTTCAGCAAGGTGGCTGCCCCATGTGCCTTCAGACCATGGCCACAGCTAGACCTAAGGTTTCTCCTGGGATCATCCAGTGTTTGCCCCTGCCTGAGCACTGGATCCCCTGTGTGTCACCTAGGCCGTTGCTAGACGAGGCGTTAGCATGGTGTGAGGCCCGGTCTCCCTCCTGTGCATCCAGATGACGCACAGGGGATTCCGGGGTCAGGCCGGGCTAAGACCTCCCTTAACCCGGGATAAGTGGATTCACTTATGGCCTGGCTTTTCCGCAGCCCCAGCCTGAGGCCGGGGCTGCAGAAAGTCTAGTGACTTCTGTGGCTTTTCCCAGCTGCTCGCTTACTCGCAAGTAGCCGGGAGAAGCCACGGACTCGGCACAGTGCTTATAGGAGCGCTGTGCCCATCGGGCCGGGGGGGAATCACGGGGGGGAGATAGGGGCCGGGGGAAAGGCCGGACCCGGCAGAAGAGGGGGGGGGAGAAAAATGGGCATGGGCATCGGGGAGGGGGGGCGGGGGAAGAAGAATGGGCATGGCACAGGCAAGGGCATGGCGGATGGGGGATGGGGGTGGGGAAGAAGAACAGGCACGGGCATCGGGGATGGGGTGGGGGCGGGGGAAGAAGAACGGGCATGGGCATGGGCATGGCGGACAGGGGGAAAGGAGGACGGCGGACAAGGCATGGCGGACGAGGGAAAGAAGAACAGGGACAGGGCATCGGGGACGGGGGAAAGAAGGATGGGGGACAAGGCATGGCGGACGGGGGGAGGACAGGTGAGCGAGCGGGCAGGGGGGCATCAGGCATTGTGGGGGGGGGAATCAGGGGCAGGGGGAGCAGGGGACCCTATATTTATTTTTAAAAAACCCTACCTGGTGCAGCGGTGTGCTGCTGCGCACATGGCCCTTTAAAATTAAACAAAAATGGCAGATGCGATGGGGTTTCCCTTGCCCCGTCGCGTGTTACATCTGGAAAAGGGTGATGGTGCGTGCTAGCTGTAGCTCACTGTCGCCCTGACTCCTGGCCGGATTATCCAGTAGGTCTAGCAAGGCCCCTAGATGAACAGGTTTGACCCCTGGATGATCGAGGGATAAACCTTAGGTCTAGCTATGGCCCATGTTTTGGGACTAATAGCTGTGGGAGACAGGATGCTGACTTTAAAGCTGCCCTTTGTTAGCTCACTATTCTATGACAGTCAGAGAATAGTGTGCTGGTAAAGAGCAGTGCAGTAGTTAGCAAAGTTGGCCTTTAGCTTGAGAGACCTGAGATTACATGAGAAAAGGAAAGAGAAAAGGAAAGAGAGGCAGTTGCATGATTATTGCAGCCCACAGTTGGCTGTGGCACCTGCCGGTGGCCATTTTGAATATTCAAGCTGCGGTGGGTGGTGACCGTAGCTTATTATATTGTCCAAAGCCAGAGAGGGCGGGTTGTTGCCATGGATAACAAACTACCTACAACCCATGGGCTGTTTTGGGGTTGGGGTAGTTTGTTACCCATGGCAACAACCTTCCCTGCACTGAGTTTGTACATTATGATAAGCTATGGCTAGGGTGACCCTATGGAAAGGAGGACAGGGCTCCTGTATCTTTAACAGTTGTAGAGAAAAGGGATTTTCAGCAAGTGTCATTTGTATGCATGCAGCACCTGGTGAAATTCCCCCTGCATCGCAATAGTTAAAGCTGCAGGTGCCCTCCTCTCTTTTGTATCTGGTCAAGACGGCAGGACTCCTGCAGCTTTAACCATTGCAATGAAGGCAAAATTTCACCAGGTGCTACATGCATTCAAATGACACTTATTTATATTTATTTATTTATTCCATTTATATACCGCCCCATAGCTGAAGCTCTCTGGACAGTTTACAAAAGTTTTAAAAAGTAAACATTAAAAAATATACAAAATTTTAAACCATCCAAAACATAAAAACAACAGTATAAAAACAATTTTTGTTGTTTATTCGTTCAGTCGCTTCCGACTCTTCGTGACTTCATGGACCAGCCCACGCCAGAGCTTTCTGTCGGCTGTTGCCACCCCCAGCTCCCCCAAGGTCAAGTCTGTCATGTCAAGAATATCATCCCTCCATCTTGCCCTTGGTCGGCCCCTCTTCCTTTTGCCTTCCACTTTCCCTAGCATCAGCCTCTTCTCCAGGGTATCCTGTCTTCTCATTATGTGGCCAAAGTACTTCAGTTTTGCCTTTAATACCATTCCCTCAAGTGAGCAGTCTGGCTTTATTTCCTGGAGTATGGACTGGTTTGATCTTCTTGCAGTCCAAAGCACTCTCAGAATTTTCCTCCAACACCACAGTTCAAAAGCATCTATCTTCCTTCGCTCAGCTTTCCTTATGGTCCAGCTCTCACAGCCATAGATTACTACAGGGAATACCATTGCTTTAACTATGCAGACCTTTGTTGTCAGTGTGGTGTCTCTGCTCTTAACTATTTTATCAAGATTTGTCATTGCTCTCCTCCCAAGAAGTAAACGTCTTCTGATTTCCTGGCTGCCGTCAGCATCTGCAGTAATCTTTGCACTCAGAAATACAAAGTCTGTTACTGCCTCCATGTTTTCTCCCTCTGTTTGCCAGTTATCAATCAAGCTGGTTGCCATAATCTTGGTTTTTTTGAGGTTTAACTGCAACCCAGCTTTTGCACTTTCTTCTTTCACCTTTGTCATAAGGCTCCTCAGCTCCTCCTTGCTTTCAGCCATCAAAGTGGTGTCATCTGCATATCTGAGACTGTTAATGTTTCTTCCTGCGATTTTAACTCCAGCCTTGGATTTGTCAAGCCCAGCACGTCGCATGATGTGTTCTGCATACAAGTTGAATAGTATCCATTTAAAAACAACAGTTCTGGGATCTGTTAAAAAACAAACTTAGCGTTGTTAAATGCTGTTAAATGCCTGGGAGAAGAGAAAAGTCTTGACCTGATGCCTGAAAGATAACAGTGTTGGCACCAGGCGAGCCTCATTGGGGAGATCATTCCGCAGCTGGGGGGCCACCACCAAAAAGGCCCCCTCCTTTGTTGCCATCCTTCAAGCATCCCTCGGAGTAGGCACTCGGAGGAGGACCTTAGATGTTGAACTCAGTGTATGGGTAGCTTCATGTCAGGAGAGGCATTCCATCAGGTATTGTGGTCACAAATTTCACTTGCTGAAATTACCTTTCCTATACAACTTTAAAGATACAGGAGTCCTGTCCTCCTCCTCATATGGTCACCCTAGCTATGGCAACTGCCTGCCACAGTTTGAATATTCACAATGGCCACCAGCATGTGCCACAATCCACTATGGTGATTGTGCAAACCAGGGTTAGATCTACACTACACTGCTTTATAGCAGTATCACTAGAAACAAAGCCCTATGAAGAGAGACTGAAAGAACTGGGCATGTTTAGCCTGGAGAAGAGAAGATTGAGGGGAGACATGATAGCACTCTTCAAATACTTAAAAGGTTGTCACACAGAGGAGGGCCAGGATCTCTTCTCGATTCTCCCAGAGTGCAGGACACGGAATAACGGGCTCAAGTTAAAGGAAGCCAGATTCCGGCTGGACATCAGGAAAAACTTCCTGACTGTTAGGGCAGTGCGACAGTGGAATCAGCTACCTAGGGAGGTTGTGGGCTCTCCCACACTAGAGGCATTCAAGAGGCAGCTGGACAACCATCTGTCAGGGATGCTTTAGGGTGGATTCCTGCATTGAGCAGGGGGTTGGACTCGATGGCCTTGTAGGCCCCTTCCAACTCTGCTATTCTATGATTCTATGATTCTATGATCCCCAAGCAATATAAGGCTACTAGCCCAAAATTTTCTAGAAGTTTCCACCCCCACCCCCAGCACCAGAGAGTAACATTTGACCTCAAAGTCAATACACCAAGTTTATTTTTTTAATCTCCATCTGGAGCAGGTCTTTTGTAAAGCTGATGGGTCTGCCCTTCCAAGACCAAGGCACTCCATAATACAGGGATGGCTCACAACAATATATTATTACTGGAAAATCCCCCCTCACCAAGTACTGTGAGAATTGAAGCTAAACTCAAAGGGAACAGAGAAGTCTGAGGTGGTGGAAGATGGACCACTGAGTAAGCACCACTGAGATAGCTCTGTCTCTTGATTTTGTCTCTGTCTCTTGGGCCGAATCTACATTACTGTAGCTGTAACGTTATAGATAGCTCTGGATGCCGTCAGAGATCACGTGATGTGTTCCTTATAGCATTATACAGAAAGGTTTTGTACCGTTTTACCTTTCGTCGTAACACTTCTGCGTCATTAGACTTCTTTCAATGTGCTCCATTGTTACAATGTCTTCTGTGTCGCATTGCAAAACAAATGTCACATAATCCCTCATTGGGCTTCCTGTCTGATGAAACGTCCGCTACGGGCCTTTAGTAACCGTTGTTAGAACTGGTGAACAGAATGTGTTAAATCTTTCTCATTTTTTAAACATTACATGCAACCTACCTCGGGTAAAAACTTTTAATTTTTTAAATTATTATTAAAGAATGCACATATTTATTTTTTAAAAAAAGTTAATTAAATTATGCACATATGCGCGTATGCGCATCCTTTAATATTTTTTTTTAAAAAAGGTTTTACCCGAGGTAGGTTGCATGTAATGTTTAAAAAATGAGAAAGATTTAACACATTCCGTTCACCAGGCATTCCTACACTTTTCTCAAGAGACAGACAACTCCGACAATCCACAAACCACTCTCTCTGAAGAACTCCCGCCACAAAGATTTGAAATTAAGGGCATGCGCATAAAGGAATGTTAGCTAGAGAGGTGCGGAAAATACAAAAACAAGGAAGTGGGAGACGCAGAGAAAGGACAGTCTGGGAATTGCAAGGATCACAGAAACGAGAAGAAGAAACAACACAGACAACGGGGCAACGAACAGTGTGGTCTGCAACAACGTTACAAGAAAAGGTAAGTAATGCTACTGAGCAACGGTATACAAGGTAGCGATACAAGTTACAATGTTACAAAGGCTCAAAAAATCGATATAAGCAGAAGTGTAGATCCACACTTGATCACACTAACATAAAGCCTGATGAAATGTTGGCAGGGTATTACAGCAGGATATTAGAAACTGGCTATATTGCTGTTGTAAACAGTATCATAGGTTCAAGAATGGATGTTACTTAAGATGCCCAGCCCTGTAAGGTACATATCCATTTTACTGGGCAAATATATTTAAATGACTGGCTTCATATACAGTTCGTGAATCATTTGAGAGTCCATTTAATCAAGGTTCATTTGTTTTTGTGCACAATGACTATTAATGGTGTTTGAAAGTTAATTTCACAATATATTTTTATTTGGAAACTTTTCCGAGATAAAACAATGAAGAGTGTGGTATGCATAATATGTATACGTATAATTATGTGAATGTAAAAAAAACAAAAACATATGGGGTTGGATTATTTAATAGAAAACAACCGTTACTGGCTACAGTCCAACAGATACTTAAGCTCCTTGAAATCAATGGGCTAAGCATGCCCAGCTCTGTGTTGGATTTTGGCCATTCAATATAATGTAAAGTTAACATACTAGTTTCACTGGAAAAAAATGGGGGCCCAGGAGTAGCTGATTTTCCCATTCATATAGGTTGACTTTGCAAAAACATGTTTTTAAAGGGAGCACCAAGCAGTCAGTGAAACTGTGCAAGACATGATTTTATTAGAGCTTAGATAAAAAGATTTAATGTTTTTAGTTTTGGAGAGCCCTAGAGGTTAAAGTCACCATCTGAAGTTCGTTTGTGTTTTCATATACCTTTTTTTTTTTAATAGATCTGCTCATTTAAAAAATTTCAGAGGTCATCAAAGCCCACTCAATAAAGTATTTGATTTGCCTTCATTTGGTTTCGAAGGAAAGGTCTCTTAAGAAACGGGAGTGATACGATTTTGAAAACATTTCCTGGACTTTTAACTATTGCTATTCCCAAATACGAAGTTCATCTCAAAGACTGGACAAGCTTTCGAAGGCCATCTTTCAGAAGCAGGTCTCCTCGCCTGTGTTCCAATAGTATTTTATAAAGTTGTCAGCCCCCGGCTGCTTTATTACAGCAAAGATGAAATGACGGTTACTGGAATTTCTTTCACCCATAAATTACACTGCCCACAGACATTTCTGTGTTCATTAGAACAGGACGAATAAGTAGCAGTCAAAGCATTTTCATACAGGGTTCTTGATGAACTGAGTCTGAAAAGGTAACATACTAGCAAAGAGACCAGGGCATTATTTCAAAGTTTTAAACTCACTTATTCTACCTCTTTAGCCAAGACAGTCATGGGAGTATCAAAGGGTGCATAATAACTTGCAGGCTATGCATCTAAGTCAGCTCAGACTTTATTAAGGACCTCAAGAAGGTCAATCAATATTTTATCTCTAATGCAAGTTTATTGGAAACACAAACATAATTGGAAAGAGGGATGGACGGACGTTGCCCTCAATGCAGCTTTGTTGAAGACAGGTCCCTCAATGTTGCAGCCTTCTCCCATCCATCCACAAGCTTTTGTATGTGTTCATAAGAATAATGCCCAAAATGATCATTCTGCCATGCCCAGCACAGCCTGGGCATGGGGAGAGGATTGTGGGCAGGGAAAGGGAAGAGACGTGCCCAATTATGATTGGGCAACTGGGTTTGGCGCCACTGGGCTGGGAGGGGTTAACGACAAGCCAAAAACCAGGCACTTACCCCTCCCAGTTCCACTTCGTTTGCACGGCTCGCTCCCTCCCTCCCTGTAGGCAGTGTGAGCTTGCTGGTTGCCATTAGGGAGCTGAGTAGGATTTTTTTTACTCATGTTCTAAATTGGGCATGAGTTTTTTTGCCTACTCCACACTGTAAGACGGTCTGGGAGACTCTGAGGCCGACCTTTCTCACCCCACCTTGAGCCTAGTGGCCTGGGATGGGGGGTGACAATGGAAGGTCTCCCTACCCCCTAAGGAGGATGGCCAGTGGGAGGGCGAAAGATGCAGCGCCAGCCCACCGGACAAGAATGCTCGCCCGTACTCAGGAAGGTCTGTGAGCAGACCAGGTTGGATGTCCGATAGGATCACCCCCTTTTTTCAGATCTTGAATAAAATGTGGCCCCTATTTAAACCCAAAGTTCTGTGTGTCGTCTCTTTATTCCTTGCGTCTGCCCCACAATAGGCACAGATGTTCACAAAGTCACACATCTGTCCCCTTTAACAGTGACATGCCCACATACAGAGTTGAAAGTTCCAGCAGAAGGATTAGACCTCTTTCTACTGACCGAAAGCATTTCTGTCTCATCTGGATGAAGTGTCAGTTCTTAGCCTAAGCAGAGCGAGGCAGTCACCTCAGGTGGCAGATACTGGGAGGCAGCAGCAAGGCGCTGGAAGAGACAGCCGTGTGCTTCCTAAGCTAGACTGCTGCCTTCAGGAGCAGTGGAGGATGCTGCCCCATCCCCAGTACTAAAGCAAGATTCAACTGCCAGTCCAGTTAGCTTGTCTACATGCCATCTTAGGCCGTTGCAAGACCAGGGTTTAGCCCGGTGCGAGGCTCGGCCCAGCCCCTGTGCATCCAGATGATGCATAGGGGATCCTGGGCTCAGGCAGGGGTAACCTTCCCTTGGCCCAGGATAACCGGCACCGGTTGTGGCCCCGTATTTTCCGTGGTCTTGGGCTGACCCCGAGACCACGGGCGTGTAGCCCATTCTGCCACTTTTCCTGGCTACCGCATTTACTCACAAGTAGCTGGGGAAAGCGGTGGATGGCGTGCAGCGCTCCACAAGAGCACTACGGCCATCAGGGCAGGGGGGAGGGGGGGAAACGGAGCCGGGGGGGATCGGAGATCGAGGGTGGTGGTGGGAATCAGAGATCGAAGGTGGGTGGGTGGGGATTGCAGCCAGGGGGGAAAATCAGGGGCAGGGGGGAGCGGGGAACCCTTTTTAAAAATAAAACACAACCCTACCTTTATCGTTGGTGCGCTCCTGCGCACATGGCCCCTTTAAGACTACAAACAAAATGGCCGACGCGACGGGGTTTTCCTTTACCCTGCTGCATCGATGTGTGGATAGGAGAAAGAGCCCGCACTACTTCTAGCGCAGGCTGGCCCCTCCACATGCCTGGATTTTAAGGTAGGTCTAGCGTTCATCCCCTCATTGCTTTTAGCTGTTTTAATTGTTGTAAATCTTTATCCCTGCTGTAAAATGCTTTGACTCCTTTTTAGAGAAATGCATTTAGGAAATTTAATGAATGAAACGAAATGAAAGAAAATGTCTGGGCTGGCCCCGACATACTGGTTCAAGACTTCCATAATCTGCCTGGAATTCTGTCCTCCTCACAGAAAACGTTGCTTTGCTTTCTGTGAAAGGATCCTACCATTAGATTGCATCGTCTTGTATTCTCAGTGGTCTCACTACCGGTGGTGGTGGTGGTGGTGATCCCGCCTTTTTTCCTCTTGCAAGGAACTCAAGATGGTTTACATGGTCTTCCTCCACTTCATTTTAACCTCAAAACAACCTTGTGAGGTAGGTTAGGCTGAGAGTCAGTAACTGGTCCAAAATCACCCAGTGAGCTTCATGGCCCATCAGGGAATAGAAATCAGAACGACCAGGGACCAGTCCAACACTCTAACCACTACACTGCCTTTCTCATCATATGCTAAGTTGTCATTAACATATGATGATAAGAACATAAGAAGGGCCATGCTGGATCAGACTGAGGGTCCATCTAGTCCAACACTCTGTTCACACAATAGCCAACCAGCTGACGACCAGGGACCAACAAAGCAGGACATGGTGCAACAGCACCCTCCCACCCATGTTCCCCAGCAACTGGTGCACACAGGCTTACTGCCTCGAATACTGGAGATAGCACACAACCATCAGGACTAGTAGCTATTGATAGCCTTCACCTCCAGGAATGTATCCAACCCCTTTTGATGCCATCCATTTTGGTGGCCATCACTACATCTTGTGGTAGTGAATTCCATAATTTAACTATGTGCTATGTGAAGAAGTACTTCCTCTTATTTGTCCTGGATCTCCCACCAATCAGCTTCATGGGATGACCCCGGGTTCTAGTATTTTGAGAGAGGGAGAAAAATGTCTCCCTGTCCACATTCTCCACACCATGCATAATTTTGTATGCCTCTATCATGTCTCCACTTAGCCTACTTTTTTACAAGCTGAAATCCTGCTACTCCAGGCACATATATCTCAGGATACTTTTTTTTTTCTACAGCCATCTCTGATCTGAGCATGTGGACTAGAGACACGAAGTAAAGCTTTAACATCAGAATTTTAGTTGGCCATAACACTGACCCAGTACATTTTTAATAATAGTCTAACAAGGCTATCTGTTTGAAGAATTTTGCTGTCTGGTAGGGGAGTTTGAGGAATGGAGCAAGAAGATGGTTAAATATATACCATCTAGACCTTCCACTATTGAAGAAAAATGAGATTTTTTCTAAAGGAGTACATTTATTCACTCAACCACTATGTACAACCAACCAATTTATCTTCCATTTCATCTGTCTCTGTAGTGTGCTTCCTAATTGGGGGACCTATTAAAATGGTCCACCCACGGAGACTAATGGATCCAAAGTCAGCCTTAATAGATTCCTGATTGCTCTGGGGGAATTTCATTGTTGCCGCTTTCAGCAATAAAGATTCCATCCATTCATTCATTGTTGCTGTGACAGGGCAATGGCAGCCTTCTAGAATGGGGAACTGGCCGGGATGGCTGACATAACTGCTCTTACATGACCTGTCACCTCCTTGATTTTCAGGAGATTGGGGCCTTTGAAACAGCAGGGACAACAGCTAAGTGATGGTGGAGGAACATCTATTTGAAGGACCATCAGAGAGCAGTCCTCCATTTGAAAGCACCCTCTACTTGAAGGGCTTTGGAGTCCAAGTCCTGTTTATAGCTAAAGAACCGTAAAGCAGGAGAGCAGGGGCCTTGGAGTTGCCCATCAGCAGTTAGCAGCTAGACAGCAGACCAAGCAGTGAGATGTAAAGCTTCATCACACCTAGACATAGCTAGGATTGTCCTGGGGTCAAACCTGTTCATTTAAGTGCCACACAGGGCATCCAGCGCTCAGGCAGGGACGAACCCAGGATGATCCTGGGATAAACTTTAGGTCTAGCTATGGCCCTAGTCAAATGCGTGGCTCCTGCCGCTTCTTCTGTCCCCGCTCCCACGTCGCTTCCTGAAAACAGGAAGTAATTAGCTCCATTCACTCCAGTAGAAGACAGCAGCAACCGGACTTAATGAGGGGTTTTTTGCGGTGCAAGAAATGCCAGAAGGGGTGGAAGATGGGTGAGAGACAGACGATGTCATGTGAGTAATTCATGAGTGCCCAGTAATGAGTGTGCAGTAAAACGCTTGATGGATGGAGCTTGTACTCAATTTCTATTTAAATTAGATTATTGCTAAATTTGCACCTATACTTATAAATTTGCACATGCAATTTTTATGTAGATCGGTGTCATCCTTTGTCTTCATTTTTGGTGGTCTGCAAGTGGATATCCTAACTAGAGCTCATGTAAGGCCAACACTGTGGAAATGATGATGGCAAAAGATGCCTTGCTTTCCGGCCACCATGACTTTCATGCAGTCTCAGCTGGCAGAGTTTTTCCTCAAGTGGTGGGACGCCTCTTACCACTTGGGGAGGAAGCCTTGGTAGCCCATGGTGACCAGTTTGAAAGACATTGTGTAGTTAGAGCTGCTCACATCTATTCGGACTTGGATTCAACTTTAGCGTCAGAATCTGGGCCCTTGGCATCCGCTTGTGCTGTTGCTACAGATACTTTCCCTTTTGTCCATCCTGAGGATGTAAACAGGATTCTTGAAGGTAGGGCTGGGCAAAGAACAACCCCCCTTTCACAGTCCCATGCATGGGCTGTGAAAATGGGAGGGCATTTTGGCCATTTTCTCAAGGATCAAGGGAGGAGGACAAAATCAAGCCACTTGTCAGAGTAGGGGGCTTACCAGAAAAGCTGTGGTGGCTTTGTCATTTTTTAAAATCCTACCCCCCTTGCTTTAAACAAAGTGTTACCGCTGCATCAAGCACACAGATCTGCTGTAACGCGACGCCCGCCAGGCAGGCAACCATGTTCTCTTGCAATGGTTCTTGAGTGCTGCTAAGTCATGATGACGTGTTGTTTTGACTGAGGCGTTGTTGGAAAACAAAGGTGGCTTCCCCCTTAGGAAAGCCACTTCCCCTCTCTTGTTACACAGCGACCACCGGCGGTGGAAATCTACTCGTCAGCAAAATGAATCCAATCCCCTTGAGGATCCTTTTGAAGATCTAAAACCCTCAAAGGGGGTTCCAATGCCCAAAAGAATGCTCAAGGGAGCCAAATTCCTTCCCACACCCATCAGCCTGTCCTGGCCCCTAAGGGGAAAGTGCTGACCTTAGGGGGCAGGATGGGGGACCAGGGGCTGCTTGCTCCAGTGGCCGAAGCTCCAGCAGTGGTGGATGCAGAAGCAGCTTCTCCTTGGACATGACAGACCTCCTAGCCTAACTTCTCATTTCTCTGGACTTTTCTGAAAACTAAAGGAGGCCAGGGGCCTTCCTAGATGGGGCTTTAGCCCGGTGTGAGCCCTGGGCTCACCCCTGGGCATCCAGATGACGCACAGGGTATCCCAGGCTCAGGCAGGGGTGAACCCTCCCTGGGCCTGGGGTAACCAGCACCGCTTCAGGCCTGGTTTTTCCTGCAGTCTCGGGCTGAGCCCGAGACCGCAGGCATGTAGCCAGGTCTGCCGCTTTTCCTGGCTACTGGATTTACTCCTGAGTAGCTGGGAAAAGTGGCGGACGGGCCGCAGCACTCCACAGGAGCGCTGTGGCCATCAGGGCTATGGTGGGGACATGGGGGGGGCAGGAAACGGAGGCTGGGGAGATCGGGGGGAATCGCAGCCCAGGGGACATCGGGGGGGGGGAATTGCAGGCGGGGGACATCGGGTGGGGAATTGGATATCGTGGTAAGGCTGGGGGATTTCCTCTAAATGTGGAGAAGCCCTTAGTCTACCCAAACTTAGCCAAGTTGCACTGGGAATCCAAAAGGAAACAGCTGAGTCTGTGTAGTAGTTGATAACAGACAGCCCTCCTGGGCCAGATCTACACCACTGGGGGATTTGGACTTCAGCCCCAAGGCGGGCCCTGATGGTACCACTGCTCACACAGAGAGGCAGTAATGCAAGCACACGCACACTCACATGCGCACACACACACACACACACACACACACACACACACACAGAGTCTCGTGCCACTTCAAGGTTAATACATTTGATATTATTTACTATTATGGTGTATGTTTTAATGGACAAGCCTAGCTTTCTTTCTTAGAAGCTTGATATAATCTAAAAAGTTCCTAATTACACAGATAAATAAAATAAGGTCTAGAAAGGAAGAAGGGCTGTGCTGAATATTCTTTAAAGCTGATTTTCAATTAGTGATTTCGGCAGGATAGAAACATTTGCAGACAAACCTGATTTTGAAAATGTTCGTGTTCTTTCTTTATTTTCCTTTCCTTTGTTTTTTGTTTTGTTTAGTCTTTCAGTGTCGTTGTTTCTTCTGGTCCCTGCTTCTGCTTCAGCGTCATTTACTTTGAAAGCCTGTGAAACTCTGCAAAACCCTTTTAGAAGAGATGTACAGCGCCATGAAAATTGAGGGTGCGTTATAAATAAATAAATAAATAAATAAATAAATAAATAAATAAATAATGATATTAGTCTATGAGTGATGATACCTGTTTCATACCACCTCTATTATTCTGGGGTGGGGGAAAACCCCAGCGATGCATCTCCAGCCTTCAGGTAGTTCTTCCTACCAGTTTGGTATCTCTTAGCAATAACCAAATGCAGATGAAATATTATGCAGAAGGGTTGCAACCTTCTGCCAAGCTCTCCTAACCTTGTGATCTGCAAAGTCAGAAAATATTTGTAATGATGAACTAATCTGTTGCTTCTTTCGCTTTCCCTGTGTAGTCTTCCCTCATTCCCCCCCCCCCTAAAAATCTGTTAGCTTTTGAGACCACACAAGTGAACCTGGTGCTAGCAAATAACTCCACGGCCCTCTGACTTCATTTTAACAGCCCTCTGAGGAAATAAGGTCACAAGTTCACTGATGGCAGGAAAGACCGACTGGTGGCCTGGGCTACCCCAAACATTTACTGTACGGTTCCCCATTTATAAAGGGACGACAGCAGGGTTTTGATTTTCTTCGGAGTTGGATGAGTTTCCCATATGTTTTATATTTTTGGTTCCTACCACCATCTTCAGAGCGCTCCAAACATGTGTTACAGGCTTACCCAGCGGCCCCATATTATGATAATTATTTTAACTGCTGTTTTGAAACATCACAGTGGTACAACCCGGAAACGTCCTCGCTGGTCACCTGCACAGTTGGTTAAACAAAAAAAATGGATCCCTAGTCAATCAAACGCATCTAATAAGGTGTAGATAAATAGATGATTTCATCACCTATAGTATGCATAGCCAGAGGGCAGCAAGTCATCTCAGGCTAGGTGTTGATATCAACCTATAATAAATGGGAAGGCCGTACCTTCATGCTAGGCAATAAATGAGCTCACAAGACGTGCTGCTATAATAAACTGAAACAATACAAATGTGCAGGAAGGAAAATACTGCCCACGGTGAGCACGGCTACCCAGAAACATGTCTTGACTGCTAGAGACATAAATTAGCCATTATAAATCTCCCTGGCTCTCTTTGTCCTGACATCCACCTCCTGCCAAAACTTTACATTCTTTGAAAGAACTGTACAACTCGATTAAATGGTTTCTCTCCTTGGGAATGTGGGAGACTTTATTTGTTTTTGTGGAGCGACTTTTTTTAAATAGCCTATGATTATACATCATACAGATGTTCAGGCTAAAATTCTCTTGGTCAGTTTCATCATCATCATCATCATCATCATGTCTGAAGTCAAGTTTTTTTACAGGGTCAGTATAGTTGATAGCCAACACCAGACAAAACCAGCATTGCAATGATTTTACAATGGCAAGATGTAATAATAGGACTGCTGCGTAAGGTGAGATAAATGTAAAGTTATTTGGATGAGTTAACAGCTCTATCAGTTACACGGACATCAGCTAGGGCAAGCAATAATTTTAAAGAGAATTTAAGGTGGTGGTATGTGGTGTACACACATTTCTTTCGTCCTACTATAATCTCTGTTCAAAGCTGTTGCAGGTTTTGGAAGGACTACCAAAGCTGCAAAAAACTATACACAGAGACAATGGTGGGCTGAGTGTGTCATTGATGCCTGAATGATGGCCACCCTTGGCCCTCTGAACCAACTCACACCTGTTTTCAGCCTGTTAACTTTCTCTCTTATCATGGAATGGAAATGCTTTTGCTGGCCTCTGGTACCTTGATTCAATCAATATGTATAGCTGTCACTGATTACAGAATTACAGTCATAGCTACAGTGGCACTATATGAGCCATTTCATACATGATGCAGAGATCATCTCAGGTTTGCAAACCAAGAGTACATGCTACAGCCAATCATGGTTCCCTGGTAAGTATGCCGTACGAAACATGTGTTTGTCCCATTCACACTTTACTTGCTTAGGCGTAAGCATAAAAAAGTGAAGAACTTAAAAAAAAAAGAACTTAACAAAAAAGAAATGCACATTTCTTCATACATGGGGCCGGCTCTACACTACTGCTTTAAAGTGCTTTATAACAGTTTTATAGCGCTTTAAAGCAGTTAAAACGCTTTATAACAGTTATAAAGCGCTTTAAAGCAGTAGTGTAGATCCGGGATGGAAAGATTAAAAAAATGTGAAGACCGGAGAAAGTGAAACAGACAAATTTGTTCATCCTAGCATAGGGCTTTGAGTTCTTAGCTTTTCAAAGTTAGAGTTTTAATTAGGGCTGTGCACAGCCCCCCCCCTTGCCTCAGAGGCTGTTTTGGAGCCTCCGAAAAGTCCCTGATTTGACTCGGGGTGCCTTGTGCCAGCTTTCCTGGGTGGGTCGAAAGAGCACTGCCCCAAATTGGTCCGAGGCACCCCGAGGCTTCAGTGCCAGTCTGCCTTGGCCTTGGGGCAGCTTGGGCCAACCCAGTACCACTCCAGATTTGGGCTGAGGCGGGCCAAATCAGCCCACCTTGCATCAAACCCGGGGATTCAGTCCGAGGCGGTGCACCACCCTAGTTTGAATCCTTAAGTATTTAACCATAGTTCTGAATGAGGGTTGCCAGCTCTTTTTTCTGACATGCTCATCATCTTTAATAGCTACATGGTAGGCAGTAGGAATGTGCTCTCCGCCCCGGAATTATCTGGTAACCACGAACATCTGTGGAGCATTCGACCTTCCAGAGCAGAGTTTGGCCACTTCCAAACCCATCGATTAATATCAGAGCAGCTAATATCTGTGGTTAACCAATTAGGAATAGCCACAGTGCTGTCCCTGACCGTGTTCTCCTCCAATCCCAGTGTTGGGGGAAGTGGGAAATACTAAATGGCTGCTGATTCTGGCCATGTAAAAGCTAAATACTATAATGCAAAAATGTTGTAACAATGTAAAAGACACATATGACAAAGTATGAAAAAATTAAAAACAAAATATATAAAACCTGAAAGAACTACAAATGGGCCAAATGATCCATTTTCATCAGCAGCCTGCGAGGAACTACAGAGTAAAAATGTAAAAATAAATAAATAAAAGACTACACTGCTAGAATAACAAAAAGATAGTGATTTGAAAAGACAACTGATACTCACCAGTTTGGCCTAAACTCTTACTGAAAAATTGTTCATTGGAGGATCAAATGAATCGATCTATGTAACTTGAACAAATGTTCATACTATTTATTTATTTATTACATTTTTATACCGCCCAATAGCCAAAGCTCTCTGGGCGGTTCACAAAAATTAAAACCATAATAAAACAACCAACAGTCTAAAAACACAAATACAAAATACAGTATCAAAAGCACAACCAGGATAAAACCACGCAGCAGAAATTGATATAAGATTAAAATACAGAATTAGAACAGTAAAATTTAAATTTAAGTTAAAATTAAGTGTTTAAATACTGAGAGAATAAAAAGGTCTTCAGCTGGCGACAAAAGGAGTACAGTGTAGGCGCCAGGCAGACCTCTCTGGGGAGCTCATTTCACAGCCAGGGTGCCACAGCAGAGAAGGCCCTCCTCCTAGTAGCCACCTGCCTCACTTCCTTTGGCAGGGGCTCACGGAGAAGCGCCCCTGGGGATGATCTTAAGGTCTGGGCAGGTACATTTGGGAGGAGGCGTTCCTTCAAATAACCTGGCCCCAAACCGTTTAGGGCTTTGAATGTCAATACCAGCACTAGGTAAGCTGGCAGTTATCAATTGAAAGATGTTGATTGTACATATTATTAAGGACCACTTTTGCATATTCCTGCAGTGCAATCTTTGATTTGTTGTTTTTACTTTTCACACACTTTTTATATTAAACCATTTTCATTGTTGATACTCATGCCCTTTCTTAGGTTTTTGTTAACTTTATATATTGTTTAAGACCATTTTTCCTTTGTTGTCATTGCAGCTCTGTTCAGCTATTGGAGTACCTCCAGCAATTGCTGAAGCCAAATATTCTTCTCTTTCTAAACCATTCAGGCCTCACAGTATCACCTGCTAATCAGCCATCAGAAACAGGCGTCTCCTCCCAGAAATAGTTGTTTTCGTGGATATTCTTTTTTAATTTATTTATTTATTTATTTATTATATTTTTATACCGCCCAATAGCCGAAGCTCTCTGGGCGGTTCACAATAGTATTTATTTATTTATTTATTTATTTATTACATTTTTATACCGCCCAATAGCCGAAGCTCTCTGGGCGGTTCACAATAGTGTAGACTATTTTAAACAATAGTCTCTTTGGTATTTCCCTGGAGATCTCTTCACTTCTCCCATGCACAGTAAGCTGTGAATACACATCTACTTGTCTGAACATGTGAGGGCTTAAACTAGATAGGGGAATGGGGATGGGCACCCATTCATCCCTCTGCACACCAGCCACTGCCCCCTCTGAAGGGGCATTCTACTCCCATTCACTTCAATACAAGTAGAATACTCCATGTGGCTTTTACCCTGGTTTATCAGGGTCCCCAATCACACAAAAAATGTTAGTTGTCTTAAATTTAGCACAAGTAGAATGCCCTTTCAGACCTCCCTACACATCCTCAAAGAGGCATTCACTAGCTCCTGGACAATGTGGAAAGGAAAGAAAGGAACCTCTCGTACAAGCACTTGAGTCATTGCTGTTTCCTAGAGGACACCTGCTTTCGCTGACATTTTCTTGGCAGACTTTATAGCGGGGTGGTTTACCATTGTCTTCCCCAGTCGCAGTTACCTTTCCCCCAGCTAGCTGGGTACTCATTTTACCGACCTCGGAAGGACGGAAGGCTGAGTTGGCCTGAGCCGGCTGCCTGAGAACCAGCTTCTGCTGGGATCGAACTCTGGCCGAGGGGAGAGTTTCGGCTGCAGTAACTGCCGCTTGCCACACGAGGCTCTTGGACAACGTGGACAATGCCAAAAATTATCCAATAAAATTGGACCAGATGATGTCCTGAACACATCCCTTGACTGATTTCCATGAACCATAGTATCCAGTGTAAGGTGGATGTACGCACTTTCATCTTCAAAGTATCTGGCAAACATGTTACAGCAGACTTCAAGTGTTCCTTTGAATTTCCTGCTGAACCAGATTGTACGAGGCCACGAACCACTCAGAACAGCTCCATTGGATGGCACAAAGAAGGTGCGATGGTGGTAGAAAACTATAATCACTTCTTTGGATGGACACAAGTAAGAGCTCACTATTGAGCCTGTAATGGTGATGGTGGCAAAGAAGTGATTATAGTTTTCTACCACCATTGCACCTTCATAGTGCAATGAGGCCATAGTTAGACCTAAGGTTTATCCCTGGATCGTCCAGGGGTCAAACCTGTTCCTCTAGGTGACACACAGGGGATCCAGTGCTCAGGCAGGGGCGAACCCTGGATGATCCCAGGATAAACCTGAGGTCTAGCTGTGGCCTCAGTCTTTCATCATGAGTCTTTCACCACTTGCAGTCTGTCCATCTCCCAACTGGCTTCATTGCCCTCAACTTCTGTGTTTTACAATAGATTACTTTCCCCCACCCTGAACCCGGGTGCTCTCCTGTCTCCTTTTCCCCCCAATAGGAGAGGACATAAATTTGGCCAGAGCCAAACTGGGAGGGAAGAGGAAGAGATCCTTGAACATACCTGCTCTCAGCCTGCTGTTATACATGAGCATCTCTGGATCAGGACCATGGGCTCCCAGTGATTTACCACTGTAAAGCTCATAATAAATTTTCTTTTTGTTTGAAACATTTTCTTCACCTGAAAAAAAAAATTCCCCGAAAGGTCAAAACTGTTTTTAATAAAATATATTCTATTTCGACAACACATGTCTAACTTTTCATTTATTCATGAATGCACATTTTTGATACCGCATTTTGCATGGCAAAGAATGGTCACATAATATTGCTCAAAGGATTATTTCAGCTCACTTTTTAAAAGTGAAATACATTCACACACATTTTAAGTCTCTAATGCAAAATAGGAAAAGTCATAAAATATGTATCATTATATCAGCAGTGAGACGGATCACAGTGAATGCAGATGTATATATACAAAATAAATGGAAGTGGGTTTTTTTTTAAGTGGCCTCAGCTTGGCCTTAAATTTTGCATCTGCAATCAATTGAGGGTGCAATGAGACAGATATAAATTATAGAATACAGAAAAGTATCTACGTCGTTTAAGGGTGAAATCAAGTCTCTAGTTGTTTAAATTCACTGAGGGTTTCTTGCAAAATTATACGTGTGAAATTCCAACCGTATTTAAAAACATTGACTATGCGGTTAAGAAGTGTTTGACACATATCAGTGGAAAAAGAAACATTTTATGGTTTCAGATAACCACAAGATGTACAAGCCTGCTCTAAATTTTAACCATGAATGTAATTTTGAAAAGTAGACTAGGGATGGGGTGGAGCAGTAGACCGGGGGAACTCTGAATATCTGGTCAATAGTAATGTATACAACAACTACAAAGACAGTAGAAAAAGGATTAAATACAGTCATATATTACATTTTCTTATACATGTTTGTTGACACACAAGTCTAGTTCCGTGGCTCTATAAGGATGTAGGCAATTCCATGGGGCCCAGCGAGCATCTGAATTAGGGCGGCTCCTGTCCGGATCCAGCCAGTTTTTGATTACATAAAGAAATAGCATCTCCACATGGGATGGACATGCGCCCGCCAGAATTTACAATACAGCAGCAGACAGAGCTGCCTACACCAGGGTTCCCCAACCCCCGGGCCACGGACCAGTCCCGGTCTGTGGCCTGTTAGGAACCAGGCCGTGTTCTCACCAGCAGGCCCAGCGCTATAGCACCAACGTAAGAGGGGCGCCGTGTTGGTAGGCAGCGGCCGGCAGGCAGCATGGGGCTGAGCCAGCCGACTCTAGGATTCAGCTGGGCGGGCGAGATGGCGCCTGCCCAGCCTACGGGGTGTGTGTGTGTGATCCGGTTTAAGGCTTTCTGTTGGATCAAATGGGGTGAAGGGGTTAGGTCGCTCCAGGGAGAATTGGGCACCCCCAGCACCCCTGGTGAAGCCCTTGAGAGCCCACCTATGGCCATCCCGTGCTGCGCGTTCGACTCAGAAGCAAGCCATTGGAGGCTGGTGACTCCAATTTCGGTGGGGCTGTGAACCCACCCTGGGTTTCAGTCAGAACTCTAGGAGCCATCCTCCAAGGAGCTGAAATCGGGAGATCCAGGTTCTAGTCCCCACTTGGCAATTGAAACCCACTGGGTGACTTTGGGCCAGTCACAGACTCTCAGCCTAACCCACCTCTCAGGGTTGTTGTTGTGAGGATAAAGTGGAGAGGAGGAGGATTATGTACGCCACCTTGGGTTACTTGCAGGAAAAATGGTGGGATATAAATGCAATAATAATGCCTTCAGCATTCTGGCTGGTTCTAACTGAAACCCCGGATGGGTTTACAGCCCCACCAAAATTGGCTTCACACATGGGTTGTGGTGGGCTGTTGTTGTTTTTGTGTGGATGCTCTGCCTCTTGATTCCTCCACACCTCCGGGGAAGCGGCGGGGCGGGGCGGGGGTGAGGGGAAAGGAACAAAGGCAAGAGGGGGGCAGCTTCCATTTTCAAAGGCAATAATAATAGAAATAAAGTGCACAATAAATGTAATGTGCTTGAATCATCCCAAAACCATCCCCTCAACTCCCCCCCTCCTGGTCCGTGGAAAAATGGTCTTCCACGAAACCGGTCCCTGGTGCCAAAAAGGTTGGGGCCCGCTGGCCTACATGATGAAAATTTTGGCAGCCACAAGTGCACCCATGCCTGTCCCCGCCCCCCTCTACACATAGTCCTTACCTGGTCCAGAGCCTGATGGCTTCATGCTCATGAAGGCTGTTCTATGCACTTTGGGAATCTGAACTAGGCCAGGGATACAACTGTGTGGAATTCTTCCAATGAGAATAATATTACCTCATCAGCGGTTGTATCTCTGTTTCATTACACAGGGGGTATATTTATAAGAACAACAACCAAATATTAAAAGGATTTCTTACCTCAAATTGAACTTGGAAGCTGCTACAGTAGCTAAGAACATGAGCCGTGGGGCAGGAAGTTTAATTTGGGGTGGGGTGGGGGAGTGGCTAGGTGGGAAGGCATAAACCGCCTTTGCCCATGCTCCGTGGTCCCAGGCCAGACTGGGATCCCACATGCTTACTTTAAGGTAAAACATTGGGTGAGGATCAGCTGCATGCTACATAGTTAATGTGGCATCTAGATTAGCCCTAAAACCTAAGTCAAAGAGTGAGAATGAGCGCACAACTTCCCACAGTGTGGGAAAGCAGAAGGAAAACATGAACTCCACCAAGATCAAACCAATTCTCTCTGGAAGGAGAAGGTTGTTTTTTTCTTCTTCCTTTCCTCTTACATATGGAAATAGCTGGGGACTCCTTAGCAAACAGGAAATGGACTTTCATTCATTATAACGAATGAACATTTATTTTAAAGTATCTTCCCTAAACTTTAGATGGACCTTTGGTCTGATCCAGCAGAGCTCTTCTTGTGTTCTTACGTACTGCAGAAAGAGAGTATCCCGCTGAAGCCACATTAAGACTCGTTTTCAATGTTTGTCTGATTATCCAGCTCTTGGGTCTGGTTTGGGATTGTAGCAACTGAAGTTAATTGTGGACAAATCATTCTGGAAATGTTATGTCACTCTGTCTAATTCACACAAACAGCAAATGAGGCTGTAAGACAGTCCCTGGACTAAACACTACTTCAGTCTGCCAGTAAGTCATCATAGAATCATAGAATCATAGAATCATAGAATAGCAGAGTTGGAAGGGGCCTACAAGGCCATTGAGTCCAACCCCATGCTCAATGCAGGAATCCACCCTAAAGCATCATCATTATCATTAAGCTTCCCTGCCTAAAAAGGCTTACAATTAAATACAAAATAATAAAATGGAAGAATAAAACATGAACAAATAAAATAAAACAACATGCATTAAAAACAGCCATCTCTATTAAACAATTAGATTGTAAATGCTTCCTAAACAAAAGAAGCTCTTTGTTATAGATATACCATAAGTAACTCAGGCCGTAGCTAGACCTAAGGTTTATCCCAGGATCATCCCGGGTTCATCCCTGCCTGAGCGCTGGATGCCCTGTGTGGCACTTAGAAGAACGGGTTTGACCCCAGGACAATCCTGGGATAAACCTATGGCCTCACAGCCACTCACCATGACATATACAGTAAATAAATAAAGAAACAGTATGCTACTGTGAAACCGGAAAGGCATCTTCACATGAATCCCTCCATGTGTTCAATTAATGCCAGGAGGGGTTTGTGGGACTGCGCAGTCTAGCCCCAGCTATTGTTAGAACCCTGTGCCACCTCTCCCTCCCTTGAGGGGAGTGGGTATGGGCGTTGGTGTGTGTCATCGCCAAGGGTTTTTTTTTTACACAAACATATCGATGCGCAGGCGCGCACCTTTGATACAGTACCTAATCCCCCTTGCGTTGCTGTGTGAGCTTCATCCCACGTACCTGTTTCCCTCAAATTATCCCCTACAGCGCTAAGCTGTTGCCGTTGTTGTTGTTGCTACCGGGCAGCTAGATCCTTTGCATATCAGGAAATGGGCTTAAGGGGGAAAATGTAAAAAAAAAATCATTAAAAAATCAACGGATGACCCAATCTGATTCAAATTTGGGATGCTTAAAGCTCTCCTTAATATCTATTACTGTGCCAGTTTTGATGTCTTTATCTTTAAAGATTACACAGATGTAAGCATTTGTTTAATTTTTCTTCAAATCCTGCTCCTGCGCCCCTCTGAATTCTGTTGCATGGTGCTGGCAAATACTGACTGTTGCATGTCAGATGATGCTTAATATTACTGACACTGCACACTTGCTGTCCACTACTGCTAGCTACCAACTACTACTGTATGTTGGCTCTCAGAAGTTAGAAAATATTTTTGATGCATGTGAGATACTGCCAAAAGTTGAGTGACCCTTCAAAAATCATCAGATATCTCAGGACAATGTCGAACACCACATCTTCTCTGAATATTCACACATTCAGGCAACTTCCACTGTCAACCTCTGTAGAGAATAATTTTGATAAGATGGTGGTGGTTGGCATATTCATGAAGCAGTAAATCAATTGGGACACTTATCCCAATTGATTTATTGCTTCTCAGCTTTGGGGTGGGATATGTTTCCTGTTTGGTCTGCCTCACTGGTCAAAACAGCTGATCTTCAATAAAACAGGAATATTTTTTGTTACAAATTGATCCTTGCATGCTCAAATAATTGGAGGTGACAATAGTTTTTATTCTCTGTTAATCGCTTTCCCAGAATGCTGCTACTGATGAATGTGAGAACACCAGAACAGTCAGGGAAGCTATGAAAAAGATGGGTTTTCTAACTGACATCTAGATTGTTTTTGCTAACTGACATTCAGGTTGGTCAACTGATTTCATTGGTTCAGCCATGTGGCAACTTAAAATTATGCATAGATTGGCACAAATATAGAATGTATAACTACAATTCAGCACAGATTTAAGGGCATTTAAACCCATTGATTTCAATAGGTTTTAAAAGCTTGCTTAGTTCAAGCATTTCAACACCAGGGAAAATCCCACAACTTTACTGTGACTTTTCTGCTTCCGTTTTCATCAAACGATCACGACATGCTCCCTTTACACGCGCTTCCCTTTCCCCTTTAATCCAAGGGTTCTATATGTATCATTTAGTGCTGTGGTCTGCCTCACCTTATTGTGGGATTTCCTCTTTTCACGCTGAAACGCAAAATAGGTCTTTTTGTTACTAGTTTATTTCCATTTCAAATTAAGCCACAGAAATCCTTGGAAAGTATGAGAGAGGTGCTGGAGGTTGACAACTTCATGGAAAGGGCCTGCAAACTTTCATGAGTGGCCAATCACGAGTGCGCAATAAATTGTTTATGTAGAGACACTCTTCTTGTTGGACGGCGGCTATTTCCCTTCCAAATCCAGGATGCTTAGCTAGACCTAAGGTTTATCCCAGGATTGTCCCGGGGTCGTCCCTTCCTGCTCCCAGGATATCCTGTGTGTCATTTACATGAACAGGGATGACCCCGGGACGATGCCGGGAGTTCTATAATAAATAGAAGGCCACATCTCAGTAATTAAAAAGTTCTTCATTTTATTGCCACTAGATGGAGTTCTTCTGTGCCTGTTTACAATAAGGGAAAAGAAAGATGTTCTATTAGAGAAGTAAAGTAGTTACTTTACATGCATACAAATGACACCTGCTGAAATTCCCATTTCTATAAAACTATTAAAGATATAGGAGCCCTGTCCTCCTTTTCATATGGTTACCCTAAGCCCAGGTCCTTGGGCCTGAAATGCCTGGGCACTGACTGATCCTGTAGGCCATTCTCCTTTTTGTTTGGCAGAGGCCCTGCTCCAGTCATCCACACTCAACAATGGGGGCTGACTGAAACTTAGCCCAAGTATGGTGCAGGGGTGTGGTCCAACTCCTACTATGGTCCTACCTCTCTCTTCTCCCTAAAGGTGTGAGGGGAAAAGTGTTTCCCCCTATTTGAGAGCCAGTGTGGTGTAGTGGCTAAAGTGTTGGACTGGGAGTCGGGAGGTCCGGGTTCTAGTCCCCGCTCAGCCATGAAAACTCACTGGGTGACTTTGGGCCAGTCACAGACTCTCAGCCCAACCTACCTCACAGGGTTGTTGTTGTGAGGATAAAATGGACAAGAGGAGGATTATGTACGCCACCTTGGGTTCCTTAGAAGAAAAAAGGATCATCATCATCATCATCATCATCATCATCAATAATAGTCAGACCTAGCTTCTGACAGAGACAAGAAAAATATATAAGAGCCATGCTGCATCAGAGCAAAGGCCTATCCAACCCAGCATTCTGTTATCACAACCAGAAGTCTACAGGGAGCCCACCAGCAGGACATGCGTGCAAAAGAACCCTCCCACCTGTGATGACCAGCATCTGTTATCTATAGCCACAGTGATTCTGATGCTGGAGGTAGTGTATAACCATTGTGATTAGGGCCCTTGGTAACCTTCTCCTCCACAAATTTCTTCAACCCCTTTTTAATGCTGACTGAGGCCTTAGCTAGACCTAAGGTTTATCCTGGGATCGTCCCGGGGTCATCCCTGTTCATGTAAATGACACACAGGGGACCCCGGGAGCAGGCAGGGACGATCCCGGGACAATCCCGGGATAAACCTTAGCTAAGGCCCAAGTTTATCCCCATCACTACACCTAGTAGTAGCAAATTCCATTATTTATCTTTGTGCTGTGTGAAAAAGCCAGGAGAGTCTCCTAGTTGCTCAGTTCAGCAAGTGCCTGAACTGGAAGCCTTCATAGGCATTTATTTCTTTAACAGTATATATCACCTTATTGCCTAAAAAGCCATGAAGGCACAGCATTTTAAAACAATAAAACCTTGAAAGAATACAATTATTAAAACAACTACAGGGATATTAACTGACATGCTTGTACCGTGGCACATCTCCTAAGAAGAGGAAGTGCATCAACAAAAAGGAAGAGAAAAGAGGACATGGGTTTGCATAATATTTGCATATGCTAATTAATATGTATAAACATCAATTTAGGAAGAATGACAATGGGGAATGTCCAAGGGGCACTTACACCCCCTCCTATTCTTCTGTGTTCTGCAGACTCCCCTCTGCATGTGGTGCCCACTGCTTATGCAACAGGGGGCCTTGCTAGACCAGGCCTTAGCGCGCCTTCCAACCCGGTTTCCCTGCTGTGCTTCCAGATGACGCACAGGGGAATCCGGAGGCAGGCCGCGCTGAGGCCTCCTCCAACGCGCCATAAGCGAATGCGCTTATGGCGCGCTTTTTCCCCAGCTCCGGCCTCAGGCCGGGGCTGGGGGAAGTGTGGAGACTTCCGCGGCTTTTCGCGGCTCCTCACTGTGCCCATTGGCGGGGGGGGGGAAGAGAGGGGAGGGGGAAGGATGGGAGGGTGGGTGGCACGGGGGGAGGGCGGGTGCGATTGCGCCGCTCGCCGCCCGAGCAAGCAGCCGAGCGGCGCTTGCCCGGGCAATGCTGCCCCATCCCAGGCATTGCCTGGGCAAGCGCCGCTCGGCTGCTTGCTCGGGCGGCGGCGGCGCGATCGCACCCGCCCTCCCCCCGTGCCACCCACCCTCCCATCCTTCGCCCCCCCCCCCGTTTTTTTTAAAAAAGTAAAAAAGCCACTTACCTTCCCGGAGTCTTCGGGCCACCCGCGGCCCCTTTAAACAAAAAAACAAAAACAAAAATGGCGGACGCCGCAGGGCTTGCGTCCTCCCTGCGGCTCCGCCATCTGGAAGCCTGGGCGAGGCGCGCTAACATTAGCGCGCCTTGGCCCCGCCTCCCTGCCGGCGTAAGCTGGCAGGTCTAGCAAAGCCCAGGGTCAACACAAAACAAGCAAAAATACTAGTTTCTGGAAGGAGGCAGGTTGGTGGAACTCACATAAGGCTCCTCCTCCAGGAAGTGCTAAATCTTCTTTGTGTAAATGGTGGGTCCTGCTTATGGACTCAATGAGGACCATGGCTTGTGGAAGGGCATTGGTGGGGCTGAAAACACCCTGCAGGATACTACCCTATATCCAAAGCAGGGATACCTCACCAAAGTGAGGAAGGCCCTAGCTAGACCTAAGGTTTATCCCGGGATCGTCCTGGGATAATCCCTGTTCATGTAAATAACACACAGGATATCCCAGGAAAAGGCAGGGATGACCCCGAGATGATCCCAGGATAAACCTTAGGTCTAGCTAAGGCCGAAGACTACAACCAGGGACCTTCATGCCTGCTCAGTCCTGCTATTCAGGTGCTAACTGTTAAGAGGTGCCTTCAGCCACAGCTAGACCTAAGGTTTATCCTGGGATCATCCAGGGTTCACCCATGCCTGAGCACTGGATCCCCTGTGTGTCACCTAGATGAACAAGTTTGACCCCTGGACAATCCAGGGATACGTCTAGCTATGGCCTTCAAGGTCTCCCTTCTTCTTTAAACTGGACTTGGTGTAGGCAGCCCTTCAAATGGAGCATGCCTTCAAACAGAGGACTGTCATCTGTAAAGAAACACACATGATGACCACCCTACCTGCTTGAGTCCACTGTTAATGGTGCCTTTTCTGGTAGGGCTGGCATTGATGCAGATTTCTTCTTTGGAGTTGGTGCTGAAGCTAATCTCTGCCTAACATTCTTCAAGGCCTGTACTTGAAGGGGGCTTGAATCTTATTGTTGATGCCATCCAAGCTGAGACAATGGGGGAGTGGAGTATATGTGAACACTATCTGAGATCCCTAGGGATCTCCCCCCGCCCACCCCACTTGGCAATAAGGAATGTGCTGTGTCTGTATCCTGCCCAACAGTTGAGAAGATTCAGTACAGTTGCTATGTTTGGCACAGATCAGCCGTAGCAGTTAACAAATCCTGGAAGTCTTCTTGGTTGTGACAAACATTTTGGCTGTAGCCTTCCCAAAATGGCTTTAATCTTTTCTGGAGATTTATGTCTGCCTTTTGCATCAATAACGTGCCCACAATAACCTATCGAGTTCTTGAAAAATTAGCATTTTATGCTATTGGCTCTTAACCCATATTCCTCTAGACATTTTAAGGCCTTTTGTAGGGTTTCCAGATGTTTTTCATCACTTCCACCTGTCACAACAAAGTAATCCAAATAGTGCTGGATTTCCTAAAATAAGTTGCAAAACGTGGTCTTGCACTCACTGCCAGAGAGCAGAAGCTGAAGCGTTACCAAATCCTGGAGCATTATACTTACAAAAGGTTTGGTTAAGGAACACAACAGCCTAGGTAGTCATAGCTCAGCCGTGTTTTGTTTTGGGTTACATTAATAAGACAGTTTTTTCCCTTCATGGTTGCTGCTTTAGTTGCAGCTGTACAAACCACTGTCTGTACTGCAGCCACTAAAATGGCCCCATAGGAGTCGTCTGCTAAACTGTTTTTCATCCTTGGAGGCCTTTCAGCTATGTGTGTTGTGTCCCTGTGCACTCAGGACCTCGGAAAAAGCCAACGAGGCTTCCAAATGCCAGTACAGGCTTGTGATTGTGATTGCAGCTTGTCTTGTGTGACTCTGTTGAAGAGCTGTAATTGCAGTTACTGGGATTGTGCTGCAGATTAATAACAGAGTTGGCTGTCTCAACCCAGATTAGAAGAGGCGAGACAGCCAGCATCACGTTTCTGTGGTTGTTGCTTCTTTTCGTCTTCTTCTTCCACCTGTACTAGCAGGCATGTTTTAAGAGGAGATGATGACCGGCCCAACCAACAGGCAGACTCAGAGGGTATAGGGCAGGTTAAATAAAATATGAGTATGACCTAGTTCTAATTGTGGTGATGAATCTGTGACTGTGCGCGTGCACGTGCGCACACACACACGGAGGTGAGGCTTACACGACTAAATGCTCCTCCACACCAAAAAATACCCCTTTCCCAGATAAAGTTATTAAGGAGAAAGCTAGGCTAGAGAGCCCCTCTCCCTGATATCCAATTTACTATGTAGAGGGACGGGGCAGTGGGGTATGGTGGAGCATTGAATGATGTGGATCTCATTTTTCTCTGAAGTGGTACAGTTCAAACATGCTTTATCAACAGCAGGGAGAGCAGTCTATGGCCTTTGCTAGACCTACCTGCAAATCCGTGTGGGAGGAGGGGTGATCTCGTGTTGTAACTAACGCGAGATCCCGCTCTTGTCTTGACGTCAGGCGAGGCGACTCTAGTAGAGAGCCATCACGCCCGCCATTTTGTTTTGGTGTTTTAAGGGGTAAGTTTTTTTTAAAAAAAAACCTTTACCGACCCCCCCTGGCCCTGATCTCTCCCCCCAGCCCCAATCTCTTTCACTGGCCCCGATCTTTCCCCCCCGATCTCCCCCCCCCGGCTCTGATCTCTCTCCATTGGTTATTGTTGTACAAAGGATGTTCCATGCCTAGGTAAGCAAAAGGCAGAGGTAAATTATTACTGGTTGAATGTGGCAGTGACACCTTTCCAATTTCATTGAGCTGGCTTTGACTTTATTGCAGGAAGGATCCTGAAGCCAATGCTATCATCAACCCACATGGCAAACACCAATATTTGAAATGAGAAGACCTTGGGGAAATTGTGCATTTTCACATGTGTGAATTTGTGTAAATTTGCATTTGCACAAACTTAGAAACTCAACAAAAATCTGATTCTTTTGGAGGGCAGATGACAGAATGAGAGGCATCTGACTATCCACAAAAAGCAGACAGAATGGGTTTTACAGAATCTGTACATTGTGCTAGTGGTAAACTGTCCTTTAGATCTTTAATTTGGAAGAAAGGGAAGAGGAGGCTTTGTCCAAGAAAGACTTCCCTTTTCCAAACAAATACTTCATTTGAGTCACTAATGAATTGCTTCTTAAAGTGATGTCCATGGCAAATTTGGAGGGTTTTACTTCATTTTGAGAGGGGCAAGGATTGCATATGTGAAAGGGTTAAGTCCTGCCCCCATTCCATGGACCCAATCCAAATTGCCCACTTGCAACTGCAGTTACAAAGGGAGAAATGGAGGGAGGGAGGGAGGGAGAGAGAGAGAGAATCTGAATTATGGGATTCAAAGTCACATTTAGTGACTCATGTAGATTGACCCCAAACCCTGTTGACGCCTCTTTCCTGAAGGGACTGCTAAGGAATATAACCAGGAATACTTTTGCTGATTGAAGGCAGAAAGGAACTCCCATTCCATCAAATGGGACTCATTCCTGAGTAAGCAGACTTGGGCAGTTTCTACACCTGCTTTTCCCCCAGGATCATCCCGGGATCATCCCTGTGCATCCAAATGACACGCAGGGGATCCCGGGAGCATGGAAGAGACAATCCCTCCATTTTCCTGGGATAATCCTTAGGTGTAGAAAGGGTCATGCACAATCTTGCCCATGGGGAATATGTCAAGTGTTGTGTGAAGTCAGAGTTAACATTGTGCGCCCAGCTGATTGTAGAATAGCAATGCCTCAGCAGCATTAAAGGGTGCTAGTGTGGAAAGAACCTGTCTACTTGTACACATGTCAGGAATGGCCTTGCCCTGCCTTGGAATGCAAACTCACCTGAGAGCATTTCAGTCTTGGCTCCAGCTAGGGATGTATGAGAAATTTGATACTGTTCACAAAACTTGCAGATTTACCCTGTTTGTCTCATCAAGCCTTGGCTGAAAAGGCGCTGCAGCAGTCTCGGCGAGTTTGCTTTGAGAAGTACAGCCACTTTGATTTGCAAGCCTTTTCTTCAGATGTTGGAAAATTTGCCCAACTTTTCATGGGTTTTCCAGTTTTGCACAATTTTATGAGGTTTTGTAAATTTCTGCAAACGTTGCATAACCTGGCATCCATCGGCACACTTCATTTTGAACTACTGAAAGCAGTTGCTATCAGTATCAGAGCATGGCAGGGCAATGTTGGAGGTGCTGGGTAATATTTCTGTAATGTTGTTTTTGAACTGTGCACAGTTTTTTTTATGCAAACAGTATGTGGAATTTTCTTTTTCTGTGAATAGCTATCGGTAAACATGGGTGGAAGGGAAGGCTGCATACTGCTGCAGATTCTCCAAATACGAGCATGATTTATTTATCATGTTATTTTTTTTAAAAAATATATATCATTAATTTATTACATTTCTACACCACCCAATAGCTGAAGCTCTCTGTGCAGTTCCCAAGAATTAAAACCATAAAATGCAACACGATAAAATACAATATAAAAGTTTAAAACTACAGTATAAAACAAAAAGCAAAATAAAACTTAGCAGCAGTGCAAAGATTTATAATACAGTAACAGTTTTAAAACAACAGAAACTGAAAGACTAAAATGTCTGGGGAAAATAAGGCCTTTGGCAAGGAAAAGAGAACAATGCAGGCACCAGGCCTATGTAATAGTGCATTTAATAATATTTGTGTGTTTTCACGTGTTCTCTCTTAACTTATTTGTTTTCTGGCTTTAACAGTCCATTATGTTGGCGATGATAACTGGGCTTGGGGTGCATGATTTTATGAGGGGAAAAATGGAAAAAGTGGATAGCTGAGTTAAAGAAAAAATCACCACCACCACAAAGATATTCATGTGAAACTGACACGGAAACATAATTCTCATAATAATGTTAAACCGGAAGGCAAAGCCTTCCGAAATATAACCAATTGTAATAGGAAAGGAATTATAGCAATAGGAAAGTAGGCCTGTACTGCAATGCAAAACAAAAACAAAACTGTGTGAAGCTGGCCATGAGCCAAGAGAACACTAGATTTAAATAAGTGTTTAAATAACAGCAATCTCAAGTTTGTCGTGTTCGCCATCCCTCGCTTCAGCTTCCTAGCAATGTAAAATGAAGAGGCTTTTGGAAGGCTGGTCAACAGTTCTTCTTTTGGGACTCCTGTGCCTTGAGCCAGTGTTTCAGTTATTGGTGGGGGGTGGGGAGGAATAAGAAGCTTTAATGAAAGACGCAAATCCTGTTTCCTGACTCTCCTCCAATATTAGCCAATATCATGTCCTTAATCACCGTCTAAAAACAATAGTGATTAAGGATGCTGCCTATTGAGGTAGGAATTCAACCCCTGCAATTTGAGGACTGACTTGAACCTGCTTCCTTAGGCTTCCTTGTGCCTTGTTCTGTCCTGACTCTTTCTGTTTTCCAAGTGGTCTGTTTGTGTGTTCTCTGCTGATTTGCCTCCACTTTGCCCCCTGGTAATAGGCAATGAATTAAAAGCTAGATCAAGTTCATTCTAAACCATTCAGTACATGTCCTGAAAGCAATAAAGCAAAATTGAGGAAATGCTTTATTTGCTATAAGGAAATTTAGAAGTAGACGGAGAACAGCCTAGCTGGCTAGGTAATTCCTCTAATTTGAATGGTGAAATTCTTGCAGATGTCATTAAGAATGACATGACCAAATAATAAAAACATGAAAGACTTCCTAAAACCGCTGACATTGGAGCAAGAATAAATTTAAGATGGGACATTCCTTTGAGCTGCTCGCTGTTTACGTTATCTGCTATCAAATATTTGTTATTTGGCAATTGTTGGTTCTGGTCTCTATTAACATCAAGTTACTGTGTTTTCACTTAGAATATATTTGCTGACAAAGAAGATGGAGAAACGGCTTGATCTTGCACCATTAAAGTGACTGGAGATTGTGGGCATTTACCACCACAGAAGATGCTGAACAGACCTATTTGAAAGTTTTGAAATGAAAACCATTTTTCTTCCAAGAAACTTAGCTTATCAGGAACAGATTAGGGTTTCTGCACTGGTCCCACAAAATGTGAGATATACAACGCATTAAAAAAAAAAATTCTAGCAGACCCAGCTGTTTGTCACCCTTGCACAAACTCTTCATCTCTAGGCAAGCCCAGAGAGGATGGAATGACTGTAGGAACCATCGTGTTCTATGAGAGTGTTCTGTGTGTGCAGAAGCTGCTCTGGAGTTGAAATCTACGGCCATTTTGAGATCAGCTATAAGAGTTGCACCATAATCATTTGGGTTTGTTTTATTGCACTATGTGTCATCATTTATAGAATTTGCAGCAGCAAATATTACACAGTACTATATTTTACTATATCCACAGAGAGCTATCGAATGCCTCTGTGAGAGATGGCCGACTTCTTTATTATCTGAATCCACTTTATACGCCAGGCAGTCACCAAGAGCCAGAAATATATTTTACTCTGCGAAATGACCCACTCTTCCACCCCATCATGTTGGATTAGGCTCTGTGATAAACCTGGTCCCATCATGACATTTAAAAACATATAATCCTTTTCTGCAACAAAATGCTGCTTACTCTTGTTTTAAATTTGTAATTTTGCATTGCTGCTGTTTTTATCTGGTTGAGCTTTTATATTATATTGTATTTTATATTATGGTTTTATACTGTTGTTTTATACTTTGAATGTTTTTAATTTTTGTGAACCGCCCAGAGAGCTCCGGCTATTGGGCGGTATAGAAATGTAATTAATTAATTAATTAATACTCTAAGGTAAATCTGTTAAGCATCAGAAACAAACTCCATTTTATTCCTGATGGTGCTATGGTTTTAAATGAGTTTAAAATGTAAAACTGTAAGTACTCAGATAATTTCTCTTTTTAAAAAATGAGGGCTGGCAAACAGGTTTTGGTTGATGTTTTGGGCTGCTGTTGTTTTTTGCTCAAACATACCAGGAATGTAAAAGCATTCTGCTTTATAGTGGTATTGAACTGCACTGATACTGTTGGGGCACGTTACGCATGCCACATACTGGTTTCATAGTGTAAGTTCCTGGTTTTTATGCCACATTATCCACAACAAATGCCCTACAAGGTATAAATGTGCAAGAGTGACATAGCATTACTATGATGGGATCGTAATAATTTGACACAAGGTGAAGATCTGGCCTTGGTTATGTGCTTCGCAACTGAAGTAATACAACGTGACTAGACAGGAGAGTGCTAAAACCATTAAGCCCAGGGTCTAAAATTACCTAGCTGCTCCAATGAGGATTTCGGCTATGAAGGATCAGGATCTATTGGCGGTAATATTCAGAAATAGCTGGCATTTTCCAGAATTTTATTATTTTCCATTCAAATATGGAATTTCAAATTTCTGTTTCTGCTTTAGAGCAAAGATGGCAGAAAGTAGATCTCCATGTTTTGGACTCCAGTGCCCAGCATTCCTGACCATTGGCAATGCCGACAGGGGTTTATGGGAACTGAAGTTGGTAACACATGGAGAGCAACCTTTTGCCCTCTCCTTCACAATATCCCCTGATTTTTAAAATTATTTTTATTTTGGCAGACATCAAATATTAAATATAACCTACCCACTGACATATAACATAATATGCTAATAAATACTGTTGCATGGTATGTACCAAATACTATGATATATATATATATATATATATATATATATATATATATATATATATATTCATTGCATGTCAACAATCCAGTTCAATAAAATGCCAATCTATCAAATAACATTAAATATTAAATATAACTCAAATATAAATCAAATACCATAAGATATTCCATATAACATAACATCATGTCAGCTATCAATCAGGCAAAATAACTGTCAAATATTCAAAGCAAATATCTTCAGCAAATACAGATATTAAATATTTTGTGAGTATTCTGTCAATATCTGAATATTGAACAATACCCAGTAAATACACTGTAACAAATTAGCACAGGAGAATTTTGGAGATAATTTTTGGAAATAAATTTATTTTAGTTCTACATCAAACTAGGTGACAATTGTGAAGGTGTATGTAGGGGATGCTCTTTCATCACAACCTGCCCAACTATTGTCAGTTCTGCTTGACATCCCAACATGGAATGTGATTTTCTGGTATCGGAGGCCCTGCTACCCTGTTCTATGGTGGACTCTGTGAAAGATCCAGAAGGAGAGGCGAGTAACTAATAAATAAAATTATTATTATTATTATTATTATTATTATTATTATTATTATTATTATTATTATTATTACATTTAAAGGGATCAGCTGGTTAACCATGGCCAGTGATGCTGTTGGTCTGGAATCCTCTCCACTTGGTCATTGCTGAGTTAGGAGGGGGATAAGCAGGTAGGAAGAATTGTTTGCTAATGGGAGATCAGATATAAACATGGATAGAGAAAGGTGATTCGAAAATGTACTCCAGCTTTCTCTGGGGCTGTTGCTAGACCACGGGTTAGCCTGGGCTGACACCGGGGCTCGCCCCTGTGCATCCAGATGACGCACAGGGGATCTAGAGGTCAGGCAGGGGTCAACCCTCCCTTGGCCAGGGGTAACAGGCTCCTCTTGTAGCCCGGTATTTCCACAGTCCCGGGCTGAGGCCGGGACTGCGCAAGGTCTAGTCTGTTCTGCAGCTTTCCCTGGCTACGCAGCTTACTCACGCGTAGCTGTGAGAAGCCACACACGGGGCACAGCGCTCCGCAGGAGTGCTGGGCCCATTGGAGCTGGGGTGGGGAGATCAGGGGAGAGAGATTGGAGCTGAGATGGGGAGATCGGGGGGGGGGGGGGGGAAAGGTCGCAGCCGGGGAGAGAGATGGGGAAGAGATCGGAGCTGATGGGGGAGGAGAGATCGTAGCCTGGGAGAGATGGGGGGAGCGGGGGCAAGGGGGAGCAGGGAACCCTTTAAAAAAAAACTTAGCTTGGTCGCTGGTGCACTCCTGCACACCTGTCCCTTTAAGACAAAAAAAAATGGTGGACGCAGTGGGCTTTCCTGTAGCCTGTCGCGTCTGATGTGTAGACTGGGGCAACAGCCCATGCTAGCTGCAGCGCGGGCTCGCTCCTCCTCCCGATCGGACTTTCAGGTAGGTCTAGCAATGGCCTGGGTGTCAGTGCAGGAGCTTTCAGAATTCTCAACTGGTTTACACATGCCTACTTTTCAGGTAATGAGGGTAACATAGAGCCAAGACTTCTAAATGGCTGGCATGGTATCTCCTCCTGCCTTTTACTTTTTAAACAGAAACTGTTTTAATTATTGCTTTTGTGTAAGGGTAGGCCCTGCAGGTGTTTTGGACTAGAGCTCCCATAAGCCCCAGTCAGCATGGCCAATGATCAGGAATCCTGGGAGTTGCAGTCCAAAACATCTGGAGGAAACCAGGTTGCCTGCCCCTGATTCTGTGTTATGGCTTTAGTTTTGATGGGCTCTACGCAGAACTTTGTTGCAAACTGCTGAGAGATTCTACTATATTCAGTGTTATATAACTTCAAAAGAAAACAACAAATAAAGAAATACAATCACCTTGGGTGTCTTTGATATAGGAAAGCAATGAACATGGAGGGCAAAACACTGCCCAGGAGTGGTGTTAATAATGATTGAGTCACATACTCTACCAGCCAGTTACTGTAAGTTAAGAGCTGGTTCATATTTGAAGTTTAGACTGCTTTGATACTTAAGATTTTTATTTTTATCAACCCATCCAGGCTAAACTTCTCTAAAGCCAAACTATATTGGAAAATACTGTGCCTCCCTTTTGCTAAGGACCAGCAAAGCTCTACTGCAATGCTGCCACCTGCTGAATGCATCTATATATGTGCTATGTGTGTATATATATATAAAATCATGTCAAGTAATGTCTTGTGTAATGCGAAAAATATAATTCTTGTAGAGTTGTCAAATGATTGAATTCTGTTTTTTAGTTAATACCAGTGACAAAAGCTATGGGGAGTTCTGTTTTAATTTAAACAAATGCTTAACATTGTATTACTTGTATATTAATGGCTTGTATATTAATGGCTTTACAGTGCTCCTCCATTTTGATTGTTCAATGTTTTACAAATATGTTTTCCTGTGTTTATATTGTAATGGCTATTGGCTATAAACAATAAAATTTGAATGAACGAACAGTGTTTTTTAGTTGACTGATTTATCAGTTAATTAATTAATAGAAGGTGAACTGATCTGCTTGTTCAATTCATAATTGATTCATAAGTATCTCAGGGGGAGGCACCTATCATTTTTTTCTTCTGATACTTTGTAAAACAGGTACATTGATATAATAATAATAATAATAATAATAATAATAATAATAATAATAATAATAATAATCTAGAACAGTGGTTCCCAATTAGCTAAGTACTGCAGACCCCTTGTTTTTCAAATGCCAAGCCACAAACCCCCCTCCTTTTGAAAAAATTATTATCTCCATGGTAGTTACCTGTGCGAAGCAATTTTTTTGGAGAAAATAAAGGGTAGCCCCTAATAAGCAAAGGATTATAGGTATGCTAAAAAACAGACCATAGAATTTGTGATATTTGTGATATTACCATGCAAAAGTGACAATGATTTAGTTAAGAATATAAATACAAATTTAATTTTACTAACGTCTAGTTTACAATTGAACAAATTATGACTTGTCTAGCAGCTACTAAACCTAAATATGATAGGAAAAATTATGCCTCTTTTTGTCCCAAACAATCCCTTCCACATCCGGTTCAATATTTCCTACTTTTAATCTCAAAACTGGATCAACATCGAGCCGATTTCTATGCTTGTTCTTCATATAACAAAATGTCGAAAACGTTTGTTCACAGAGATATGTGGAACAAAAGGGAACTAGATGGTTCAAAGCTTTTTCACCTAACTTCTTATAATCAGGAAAAACCTTCACCCAGTCTATATTCCTTGAAAAATGATTTCATCACAAGTCACATCAACAAGTGCATCTTGCTCTTCCGCAGATAGAGTTGTTAGTTGTACATCACCACATTCAAAAGGATTCCTTCTCTGTGAATTTTCAGGATTAGGTGCAGGGAAGTAATCTCCGAAGCTAGTTGCTAAATCATGCAGGTGCTCAGTGATGTTATATTTTACTTCTGGTAGGACTTCGTCATCAGTGAACTCCAGAAATAAATGGTGAATATGTGAATGGTGCCACGGACTCCCTGGGTGGGTTACATGGACCCCCTGGCATCCACGGACCACCAATTGGGAACCACTGATCTAGAACTCTTCTTGCAGCACTTTCTGGATCCTTCCTAATTTGTTCACCTACAAAGGCTAGCTTCCCACCTTCCTGTCCCCAAACAGCTCCCCTCATGCCCATCGACCCCTCCAGCTCCATGGCTTGCCTTCTCTCATTTCCTTTTAAATTAAGCCAAGAATTTAGTTTCTCTGAGTCTAGCTAAGTCTAGCCAAGAGCTCCTCTAGCCATGTGCAATGGCTTGTGAGTGCATTAACATGGCTTTTCAAACGCTACGTTACCTCACCTTAGACTTTGTGGTTTGTGGCGTCCCTCTCTAGCCCCAGCTTACTAGAACTAGGATTCTACTTGGGCCATAGCTAGACCTAAGGTTTATCCCTGGATCGTCCAGGGGTCAAACCTGTTCATCTAGGTGACACACCCTGGATGATCCCAGGATAAACCTTAGGTCTAGCTGTGGCCTTGGTCACCCAAAGCTCCCCCACTAACATGCAGATGAAGGACTCAGACATGCTGAACAACCATCTCATACCAACCATCCCTGGCAAGACAACATTTAAACTTCTAATGATCTTGAGATATAGACACAGTCCATCAACAGGGAAAAAAAGTCGATTATGTGAACCCAAGCCCCCATCCCCTGTTTGCATGTAAATGGGGAAAAAAAATCTCCTCCTGAGCTAGACCTTTAGGGTTCTATCCTTCAGGGCTTTTAATGTCCCTCCAAATCAAGCACAAAGGCAGTTAAAATGTGGAAAATTCAGGAAATGCAGAACACATCATTAAATCATCTACTCAGGAAACCTTGGCAATCTTTACTTCAACTCACATAAGGTCCACTATAAATGAAATCTGTATTTTAATTATTTCCAGTTTGGAGACTCCCAACATGCACGATGGAGCTGAAACTCTTCACCGAAGAACGAAAAAAGAAAATTGGGTGGTAGAAAAGAAGAATGTTGCGGCTAATGTGGAACAGTTGCTAGTTATATTCCACATTGCCCCGAGCAAACCTCTTCCTTTTATCTTGGAGAAAAAGCAATCGATTTCCCCCTGCAGTACGGGCGTCTGGACTCACATTCTGTTTACTCATGAGTTCTGACAGGTTTAACCATAGCAGCTTTGTGAAACAGCCGCTCTCCGAATAACCACTGAGGTTGTAATTCTTTTCAAGTTCCAGGGGCTAGTGCAGAATGATGCACTGGGCTTTCGTGATGCTGGGCAGGCAAGAGAAGCTGTTGACATATCTTACATTTTGCATAGCATTTCCAGCTCCAGAGGGTGCAAGGAGAACCATGAACTTTGGGAAGGGGGGGGCTCCTTCTTCCTCCTTTGCTTCCTTAGCAAGATGGTCACCAGGTTGGCTGTAATGCAAAGGCACCTGCATACTGCTCCCCTCCACCCCAAACCCTCCTGCTTGCTCAATGCTTTCTGTTTGTCGGGGGGCACTTCTAGTCCCCCCCCAAAGAAGAAATACACCACCCAAAAAAAAAAAGGACAAAGAGAAGACTGTGATTTGCATAAAATTTGCATATGCTAATACATACGCATAGATGCAATTGTAGAAATACTTATCATTTAAGTAGAAATATAGTACATCTCGCTATTGTGTGGAAGTAGGTAACCAGGTGACTTGTATGCCTATCTTTTCAGCCTGTTGTCCTGTGGAGGGGCAACAGTCCTTATGGTTCATGATCTTCAAACTGGAATCAGACTGGGCAGCCCTTCATATCAAGGGCACCTTCAAACAGAGGATGGTCCTCCGGCAGCCCTTCAAATACTGGAATGTCCTCTGTAAGAGATGACACCTGACTGCCTCCCCCCCCCCCCTTTGTTATTTCTGATCCAGTGAGAATCTGGTTTTCAAAGCATAGTAGAAAAGAGCTGAAAAAAGCCTGTTTACCTATGCATCAGAAATGAGCATTCATTTGAGTAGCAGGAGTTTTGGAATCTACCACACAATGGGTGGTATGAAGTCCAAACCATGACTTAGCCTTTTAAGGCTGCAACATGTTAAAAAGTAGAACAAAGCAACACAGAGCTTATTCACACCGGCGTTATACTGTGCAATCGCTGCGAATTGCATGCAAAGGACTTGGAAGTTTTCCACCTTATAATCTGCTTTGATTTATTTTATTTATTTTATTTATTTATTTATTACATTTTTATACCGCCCAATAGCCGAAGCTCTCTGGGCGGTTCACAAAAATTAAAACCACAGTAAAACACCCAACAGTTTAAAACACAATTACGAAATACAGTATAAAAAGCGCAACTAGGATAAAACCACACAGCAAAGTTGATATAAGATTAAGATACAGAGTTAAAACAGTAAAATTTAAATTTAAGTTAAAATTAAGTGTTAAAATACTGAGTGAATAAAAAGGTCTTCAGCTGGCGACGAAAGCAGTACCGGGGTGCCACAGCGGAAAAAGCCCTCCTCTTAGTATGCGTCCTGCTATGCATCCTGCCTTAATTGTGCAATAAAGCAAAAAGATTTGCCGTATTTAGCCCCTACTTTTTGAGCGTATCTTCCGAGCCGCCGCTGGGATGCAGGAGCAGGATTTTAAAGAAATGCTTACATCAGTGTAAGCTTTAAAGATAAAGACACCAAAATTGGCACAGTAAAAGATATTAGGGAGAGCTTTAAGCATACCAAATTTGAATTGAATTGGGTCATCCGTTGATATTTTAATGATTTTTTACATTTCCCCCCTTAAACTCACTTCCTGGTATGCAAAGGATCGCTGTCGCCCGGTAGCAAAATCAACAACAACCGCAAAAGTTTAGCGCTACAGGGATAATCCGAGGGAAGCAGATATGTGGGATGAAGCTTACAGTGCAGGGAAGGAAATTTCTAGTGGAATGTGAATCTGCACTTTAGCTTATATCGATATTTCTTCCCTTTGTAACGTTGTAGATTCTATCGCTACTTTGTATACCGTTGCTCAGTAGCATTACTTACCTTTTCTTGTAACGTTGTTGCGGAGCACACTGCTCGTTGCCCCGTTGTCTGTGTTCCTTCTTCTTCTTCTCATTTCTGTGATCCTTCCAATTCCCAGACTGTCCTTTCTCTGCACCTCCCACTTCCCTTTTTTGTATTTTCTGCGCCTCTCTAGGTAACATTCCGTTATGCGCATGCTCTTAATTTCAAATCACGAGGCAAAGAAACGGTTACTGAAGGCACGTAGAGGAAGTTACATCAGACAGGAACAGGGCCGGTGCCAGACTATTTTGCACCCTAGGCAAGGTGAGCTACACACACACACACACACACACACACACACACACACACACACACACAAATTGCCAGCTTCGATTCAGCTGTTCAAGAACAGTTTCTGAACTATTATATTTTCCTTTTATTATGCTTTTTCTTAAAACAGCTAATTTGTATAAAATGGTGAACCTTAAAGGGCAGTACTGCACCCCTCTGAGGTCTGTGCCCTAGGCGGCTGCCTAGTTGGCCTAATGGTAGCACCGGCCCTGGACAGGAAGCCCAGTGAGGGATCATGTGACAGTCGTTTCACAATGCGACACAGAAGACATCATAACAACGGAGCACATTGAAAGCAGTATAACGAAGCAGAAGTGTTACAACGAAAGGTAAAACAGTACAAAACCTAAATGTATAACGTTTTCAAGAATGCATCATGTGACCACTGACGTCATCCAGAGCTATTTATTTATTTACTTAATTATTTATTGCATTTCTATACCACCCAATAGCCGGAGCTCTCTGGGCGGTTCACAAAAATTAAAACCATTCAAAGTATAAAACAACAGTATAAAACCATAATATAAAATACAATATAATATAAAAACTCAACCAGATAAAAAAACAGCAGCAATGCAAAATTACAAATTTAAAACACCAAGTTAAAATTTATTTATAGACTGTTAAAATGTTGGGAGAATAAAAAGGTCTTCACCTGGCTATCTATAACATTACAGCTACAGTAGTGTAGGCCATAGCTAGACCTAAGGTTTATCCCTGGATCGTCCAGGGGTCAAACCTGTTCATCTAGGTGACACACAGGGGATCCAGTGCTCAGGCAGGGGCGAACCCTGGATGATCCCAGGAGAAACCTTAGGTCTAGCTGTGGCCGTAGATTCAGCCAGAGAAACAGCAGTAGTCTCCGGGTGTGTGGGTGTGGGTGTGCTTAACCCTCTCCTCCTTTGCTGCTTTCCCTCTGCAACCTTCTCCCTCACCCATTTTTACTTGCAATATGGGTCAATCCATCCGGCACTCCAGCTGGTTGTGGGGGTTGGGGGAAGTAGCTTGGGGCAGTGGATTGAAAGCAAACACAATTGGCCAGCAGCTGAGCATCCCCGCCCACCCCTGTTGATTCTCTTTTTGCTGCAGATTTCCCATCCCACAACATCACTTTGCCACTGTGTGAGGGGAAGTGGGGAACTTGGTTCATGTTGCCCTGGCAGACACAGTGGACATGTTTGGAGCTGAAATAGTTTCAGGCTAGAAATGAAAAGAGCGTTTTCCTTCATCATCTGCCTCACACAAATCTTTCAGCCATTAGTGAATGATCATCTCTGTGTTTTCCATATCACATCTGGAACTTTATGACAGGTGAGCTATGTACACTTGCTCTGTTATATCTGGGCAAGAGCTCATGGCTTTATTGATTAACTGATTGATCTGATTTATAACTCACCTCATCTGAAGATCTCAGGGCAAGTAACAATGTTACACAATGTATGCTGCTTCTGGGATGCACAATGGCTTGGATTTCTGGGAAATCTTCAGGGAACAGAATGCCAAAGCAGAAAGGCAGGCACTGAGAAATTCCTCCCTCCAGGCTCTTACAACATTCGTTTGGGCCAGATATATACCAAGCAGGATAAAACACTTTGAAAACAGTTTCTAAACTGTATATGGTGTGTGTCCTGGGCCCCAACAGTTGTCAAAACTGTTATAAAACACTTCAAAGCAGTAGTGTAGATCCTGCCTTGGTGTATAGATGAGAATTTAAGAGGACTTTCCTGGTCAACTGAGGCTTAGCCGTAGCTATACCTAAGGTTTATCCCAGGATTGTCCTGGGGTCAAACCTGTTCATCTAAGTGCCACAAAGGGCATCCAGCTCTCAGACAGGGATGAACCCGGGATGATCCTGGGATAAACCTTAGGTCTAGCTTTGGCCCAGTTCTCTGTGGCCAGGCTATATCATCTCCGACTTTGGGAGGAGGGTCACATGAGTGAATGCTGTCAGTACTAGGGTGGCCGTATTTTGGAAACCAAAAGGAGGACAACATGGCCGGCGCTCAAGGCGGCATGCCCAACATGTCCAGCCCCCAAGGTGGGCCCATCCTGACATGAATGCCCCCAAGGGGGCATGGCCTTGGTCACATGTCTAATACTACACCTCACAATTAAGACAAACCTGTTCTACAAAATACGTTAATGTTAAAATCACTGAAATAAAAAACAACAAGTGAGGCATTCAATGTATCTGAAATTAACATGTAGTTTTAGTTGTTTTACAAATTTCTTTATGGTGGTTCTTTTTGCTGTCCTCATACAAGATCAGTAGAAAAGAAAAGCGATTATTTTCCATTTTTCTAAAGGAAACAGGTCCTGGATTAGAGAGAGAGAGAAAAGCTAAAGAACGTTGAAGTTAGGAGGGGGTACACCAGTGCTAGACTAAACAGAAAATGGGAAATATGTGGTAAAGAAAGTTTAGACAGGGAGGCAAAAGCTGCAATCCTCTAGCCAGAAAAAAAGTCCTACAACTCCAGGCATTCCACAGCCAGCATACACAGGATTGTGCCCTAACCAGAAGCAAGCCTCACTGAGTTTAATAAGACTTATTTCCAGGTAAGGGTGGAGAAAGAAGAGAGAAAGAATGATTAGGTCACTGTAGCAGTCTTTTCTCAGACCTATTCAATGTGATTTAATATTGAGCAAGAAAGGGTGGCTCTCTTTAAAACACTGTAATACTTGAGATGTAATATAAACTAGATTTTCACAAGGCAATTTCTATTTAAGGTCTTGCTCCAGGCATAATGTTTTGCAGATCTTTTATCTGTACACTGTTGGGAGAACTGTTGATAAGTACCCACAGTATGCCCTCAATGGTGAGTTTCTAAAAAAACAACTTGTTAACTACACATCTAAAACAACTGACTAAAGTTACAAGACTACAGAGTTCACTTATTATTCTTATCATTTGGATTGAGGTGGGGAACAACTGTAAGTATAAAATACATAAAATTCTGATTAAAAACATAGTACACATTGTTAAAACATCCTAAAAACATCCTAAAAACATACTAAAGGCATCCTAAAATTCCACTTATTCCATTTATTCCTTTTATAGCCTGCCATGTTTCCTGCAAGGAACCCAAGGCAGTGTACATAATCCCCCTCCTCTCCATTTTATCCTCCAAACAACAACCCTGTGAGGTAGGCTGGGCTGAGAGTCTGTGACTGTCCGATATCACTTCTGCTCATGATATGAATCACAATGGTGAGCTTATTTTTTAATTGTTAGCTTTCCCATAATAAATTTGGAGGCAGAAGCTGTTATTTGATGGGATCAAGCCTGTTTTAAGTGCAAATGTTGCCATCTGCAATCAATACATAATGGGTGTGTGTGACAAATATGTAAATATAAATTTTAGCTTCTATGACTACAGGGCTATCCCTCCCATGAATCAGGCTGAAGCCCCCACCTCAGGTGGTAGAGCAGAAGAAGTGGCAAATTGCCCCTCTCCCCCTTGCCCCCATCATCTCCAGTGTGTGCTTCAGTGTGTGCTCCCTTGCCAGCCCCCCCCTCTGCTGTGGCATTTGCCACAGTGAGAGCACAGCGGTAGGACTTTTTGGAGCACCTGCTTTTTGGAGAGCTGTATGGCTGAAGCAGCAGCCGACATAGCTCTTCAGAGACCCCACCTGGCCAAAATGCCTGGCTCTGAGGGGATCCTTTCTGTCATGTATAGCCCCACTGCTCCTGTATTGGGAGTAGGTGAGGCAGGTAATCAATCAGAAACAGATTCAGACTCAGAAGACACCGAGCCAGACACCAGGCAGTTAGAGCCAGTGGGGAAGGAGGTTCTCATGGGTGAGACTCCAGCTGAGAAGCTGCCCCCTCCACAGTCTATCTCTTCAATGCCAAATTCTATGCTTTCTGGAGACAGGGAGTCAACTTCTGGGGGTGAGCATTCAAAGCCCTTACTTGATGCTAAGAATCGCTGGAAACTAAAACGTTCAGCGAAGTTAGCAGCAAAGAGACAGGCGGACAGATTGCATGAGAAATCGTCCACACATCAACCACCTTGAAGTGATGAACATTTGAAAAGCCTTTTCTTTGAACGGACAGTTGTCTTGCTTAGTTTGCATAGTTGTTGCCTAAGGGGGAGTTTCACAGAAAGGGCCTAGTTTGTGTGACAGAAGTGTTTATCGCTTGCAATAAATTGTAAATTGTAAATTTGTAAATTGCCCAGCACTTTGTCTCATTCGTCTCCCAGAGGAAGCTGGAGTAGCTATAGCACACAACACTTTCTGAGACCCAATCATGTGTGTGTGTGTGTGGGGGGGGTTTCCCAGCAGATTGCCTGTACGGGGGAAGAGGTGAGGAGCATGATTCAGTGGCAGAAAGGAGAAGGTGTGTGTGGTGTGTGTGTGTTATGTGGTAAAAGGAAGGGAGAACATGATGTAGGAAGAGGGGGGAGGGGCATAATGCAATTGGCAATTAGGAGAAAGTAGGGGCACGATGCGAGAAGGGTAAGGAGTTGCGACGCAGCGGCATGTGTGCTCTCTTGCCTCCGATGGTGGGAGAGCTTGTGCCAGGGCTGTGTGGCCGTATTAATAAAGTTTGAATGATTGATTGAAAATCTGGTGTCTGTTTACACTGCCAGTATTTAGGAACTCTTCTGCTCACAGAGTGAAGTCATTTATCTCTGCCAACCTCAGGAAGTGATCAATAAACATGAGAGCTGGGTCTTGACTAGGATGCTTTGCCCACTCATTCCTTCGCAAGCCTGTAACATCGCAGCTGCAGGGTGGGAACGCTACAGCTTGATTGCAGGAGGGAGCACGGGCTTTCTGGCCAAAAAAGCCGCAGTGCCAGCAACCATTCAGCTCATTGAGCCCACCCCCTGCCCTCTGCCCTACCTTCCTGGCTCGCCACGACCTACCCTGGGCCTTGATTAACCCCAGGGAATGCCCCCAGCATCAACGCAAAGCGAGGTCACCACCGACAGACAGACAGAGGAAAGAAGGTGGTGACCTCACAGCAAAGCAAAAGTTGGCAACTTTTAAAGCACACAGTTTTGAGGAAAAAGCCTGTGGTGGCTGCAAGTTGGTGGCTGCATTGCATAAACAACGCAGCACCACTGTGCAGCCACCATGGAGTATACAGGGCAAAGGAAAGTTGAGCATTCCAGTCTTACCACCAAAGCAAAGAAACTTTGCTAGTTTGTGTCTCGGCTCTTGCTAACTACTTGTTGACCACTACATTTTATTACTTTACAGCAGGGATGGGGAATGTGCGGCACTCCAGATGTTGTTGGATCCCATCATGCCTCACCATTGTCTTCTCTCTCTCTCTCTCTCTCTCTCTCTCTCTCTCTCTCTCTCTCTTTCTCTCCATTGCCTGCCTGCCTACTTATGTGCTACTTGCTATTCCAGATTTCCCCCAACATGTTGTGGACTACAACATGCACCAGCCTCAGAAAACATGGCCAATGTGCATGGATGATGGGGGTTGTAGTCCCAAACATCTGGAGAGCACCACATCGGGCAAGGCTGTGTCAGTATGTCCCATGTAGTTAACAGTTTGATCCATGGATTAAAAGTTGGATCCCAAGTTTGCCCAGGATGGTTCATCCTCGTGGGTGACTTGATGTCACATTTCTTTTGTTGCATGATCTTGCCCATAGTGAAGTTCTTTCAGAGTTCAGGAATGTGATGCAGCCTTCCAGACCCTTTGGAAAGGAGGAAATGTGCCCTCCTGACTGCGTTTGGCATCTGTGTAGCTCTTCCTCCCCCTTCTTTTCTTTGCTTACTCAGTTCTGATTTCATGCAGTGAAGTAGGATTAACAGCTTGTTAACAATTTGGGCGAAGAAGGAGGGGTGTGTGGCTGGCAAGGGAGGATGCAGGCTGCTAAAGCTGGAGACACATGACGTTTTTCTAAAGATGTGAAAGTGGTTTGAGTGAGGCTTTGTTTCCCTTGCTGTAGACGCACATTTTTCTTTAATACCACTGTTGCCTCTCATCAAACATGTTTGGCTGGGTTTAGAAAAATGTAAAAACCTGCCAAACCCAGTTGCCATACACAATTGTGGGATGAATGTACACAGAAGCAATGACTCCTCCTTCAAACCACTTTCATCTCTCTGGGGAAAAGATCGCCTATATTAACCTAAGTATAGGTTGTGGGTTTTTTTATGGACATTAGTAGCCAGAGGGTAGAATAGGTGTACTCTTTTTATCAACAACTTCCCAGTCTCAGAAGGCTCTCATTAATCCAAATTATTGTTTAATTGGTGACTGACATGCATTTCTTGGTAACTTCCTTTATTAGAGAATGTTGATCCACTTATTTATTTATTTATTTATTTATTTTATTACATTTTTATACCGCCCAATAGCCGAAGCTCTTTGGGCGGTTCACAAAAATTATCTTGCATATTTAGTGTGGCTTATTTATTTTATTTATTGTTTATTTATTTATTTATTTATTTATTGCATCCCAATAGCTGGAGCTCTCTGGGCAGTTCGCAATACATGAAACACAGGATGGAGACCAATTTTTTCTCTGCTTCCAATTTATATCGACCAAGTTCATAGTTGAAAAAATGAAACTGTGGAGGCATCTCATCATTATTTAATTCAGAAATTCTGCCATAAAATATGATTTCATTCCATTGAGCTGTATTCTTGAATCATAGAATAGTAGAGTTGGAAGGGGCCTATAAGGCCATCAAGTCCAACCTCAAGTGACTCCCCATTCAAACTAATCACTCTTCCATGTAAAAGGAGTCAAAAGTGAGACTTCTGGGATCAATTTATTTTCAAGCCTTCTATACCTGTAATTTATTTTTATTTATTTTTTTATTAATCAGATAGTTGGGGGGGGAAATAAAGCTACACTTATTCGTAATTAAAAAGAGAGAGGTGTAATTTACTAAAAAAAAAGATTGACATAAAAATGAAATGGTTAGAAGTATTGTGCTGGTTGAATTTTGTTCCCATTGAAATCAGTGGGACTTAGTCATAACTAACTTTTCTATTAATTTCAGTGGGACCCAGGTTCAACTAACATATAGGCCATTGCTAGACCACGGGTTAGCGCGGTGCGAGGCCCATGCTTTTCCCTGTGCATCCAGATGACGCACAGGGGATCCCGGGTTTAGGCAGGGCTCTAGTGACATGGCAGCGCCAGGCATCACAGGCTGGGGACTCGGCGGCGGAGGCCAACACAGGCCGGGGACATGGGGGGGGCAGGAAATGGAGGCCAGGGACATGGGGGGTGGGAAACAGAGGCCGGGGACATGGGCGGTGGGAAATGGAGGCCGGGGACATGGGGGGTGGGAAACAGAGGCCGGGGACATGGGCGGTGGGAAACGGAGGCCAGGGACATGGGGGGTGGGAAACAGAGGCTGGGGACATGGAGGGGCAGGAAACGGAGGCTGGGGACATGGGGGGTGGGAAATGGAACCCGTGGACATGGGGGGGCAGGAAACGGAGGCCGGGGACATGGGGGGCAGGAAACGGAGGCCAGGGACATGGGGGGTGGGAAACGGAGGGTGGGGACATGGGTGGGTGGGAAATGGAGGCCAGGGACATGGGGGGTGGGAAACGGAGGGTGGGGACATGGGTGGGTGGGAAATGGAGGCCAGGGACATGGGGGTGGGAAACGGAGGCTGGGGACATTGGGCGGGAGATCAGAGATCGAGGATGGGGTGGGTGGGCAGTGGAAGGAGATCGAGGATGGGGGCGGGTGGGGGAAGAAGAATTTTTTAAAAAAACACTTACCTTTCCTGCATCCTGCCGCTTTATAAATTAAAAAATGGCAGCCGCGACGGCTCTCCTCCAGAGCTCGTCACGGCTCACATGTGCATAAGGGCGAGATCTCACGTTAGTTATAATGCGAGGTCTCCCCTCCTCTCCCCCGGATTTTCGACCGGGTTTAGCAAGGCCCTCAGTCTTGATTCAACCCATTGTTTATACAGAGCTGCATATGAGGGAATTTCTAGTACAAATGGTGCCCCCCACACACACTGTGCCACAGCAAAACTCATCTGTGCAGGACTATTGGCATGCATTGCTATATATAAGAAATGGACTGGATGGTGCCAATCATAAACATAACACTTATGATCCGAAAGCACAGTAATGAACTGTTGATCCCTACAGCAAATGATTTTACCAGAGGCCAGAATTTCACATACGTGTTTTTGCAACTTTAGTAAAGTCAGAGAGCATATATGCAACAGTATCAAGTCTGCTCAAATTGAAAGATATTTACGAACATGATGAAAAAACTTTTGTGTGTGTGTTTTTTTTAAAAGGTGGGGGGGAACCAATAATGATTAAACAAAAAACAAAAACCAGGAGTGAGCCATATACAATGCATATGTCTGTTCTGTATATTTAAGTTTTATATCAATGGCAGACCGAAATCATCGCTTAAAGTAAAGTCAAATGTCCATTTTTCAGATTTAATTAAGACAGCATTTTGATGAAGGCTAAGCTAACGTAAACAAGTTAGGGAAGGAGGGATATGAAAAATGAACTGAATGCAAAACCTGGAATGAGTTTGTATGCCTGAATTGCATGACTGGAGCAGAAAATGATATGAGCCCCGACATTCACTTACAAGGGAGTTTTGTTGTGTAAAAACATAAAAAAGGAAAATATCAAAAGTATTTGGCACACTCCCATGAGAAATGAACTTTTAGAAGTCAACCCAAAATTCGCTCAAGCCGTGGTTTTCAAATTTTCTACCTTCAGGGGGATACCTTTCCACACTGACTTGTTTGCCAAGAAGCCTCTGCCTGTTGCAAAGGATTCTGTGAGGAATGTTCTAATGCACCCATTCAATTTATGTGGGGTTCTACCAGCTAGACCTATTTGTACCTTGGTGTCTCACCTTGTGCCTCAGAACAAAACCAGCACCTCCTTCTGGCTGCACAATGTATTGGACTCCTCCTGGACTAAGCTACTTTCCCCACAAAGCTGTGGATCATTAATCCCTCTTTCCCCAAATCCAGCAGATGTAAAAGGGAAACACACGTTGCCATTAACTTGTTTCTGTGATCTAAACCAAAAATATACATTAACTTAGCATGAGAAGGCATTTCAGAAATGTCTTTCCAGGCAGAGCATAAATATCAAAAACATGTACAAACCCGTATAAGGACCAAACCAAATCATGACTGGGCATCTTTTTCTTTATTTCAAAGAAGCTAGGGGGGCCTGACAATTTGATCGGAGAGGGAGGGGAATTTCCTATCAAGTTCCCTTTTCCCAAAGATAATATTAGCCAGAGTGGGATAAAAGACAAATCTAATGAGGGTACCTGTCTTTCTCTCTCTCTCTCCAAGACTAATAGCAGGTTTTGTGGGGAGTGGGGATAACCACACATAAACACTCTCACTCTCTCATGTAAACACTGTCAAGAAATATACTTCCTCCCTCTCTCAGACTCCCGAAGGGGACACTGGCCAGATGCTGGTTGTTGTTGTTTTGACATTGGAGGACACTGTTTCTTCTATGCCTGCCACAGGGTGGCAGCGGGCTTGCACGGACACTGGACTGGCAGCGGCAACAGGGCAGGCTCAGGAAGGTTTGGGTGGGTGCTGGACTCACATGGGTACGGGCTGGCTGCAATTGTATCAGGGGGATCATGAAACCACCAACCTCCTATATAACCCCCGTAGAATGGAGATAGTGGGAGTTGTGATGCTCCCTCTCTAGCCTTCACAGCTGACCCTGGGCAGAATCATTGGCTTGTGAGGAGAAGACAAAGGCGTCAAAAGAACCAAAGGACATGCTTTCCCGAGTTTCCCAGTTGTGGAAAGAGTTCTACATGCATTCAAACAAAAGTGTGTTGAAGCCCAACGCAGGGAGGTCAAAAACTAAGGGCACACCTGTCTAACAGAGGGAGGAAAAGGGAGGAAGTTTGTCCCTGTATGTTTCCTGTCAGTGTTTACATGAGAGAGGGAGGCTGTTTTCAGTTAGGATTGGTTTGGGGAAGTGGGAGTCAATTGTTTTAACTGATTTATGAGTTATTTATATGCGTTAATAATATTTAGGCCATAGCTAGATGGGGCGATATCCCGGTGTTTGCCCCGGGATCATCCCTGTGCATCCAAATGACACACAGGGCTTCCCGGGAGCAGGGAGCGATGGTCCCTCCCTTGTCCCGGGATATGGCCCTACAGTCGTAGCCCACTTTTTCCACGGTCTTGGGATGATCCCAAGACCGCGGAATGTGTGGTCCGGCGTTGTGGTTTGTCCCAGCTCCTCACGAGGAACCGCAAGGAGCTGGGAGCTGGGCACGGGGAACAGAGCTCCCAGAACAGAGTGGTGTGGGGGAAGCGGGGGGAATTATTATTATTTTAAAATACTTACTATTTGTGCATGAACACTCATGCGCTCCACCCCCTTTAACAAAAGAAACCCCACCAAAAAAAGGGTGGGTGCGATGTCACACGCCATATGTGAACCAGGGTGACAATCTTGCGATCATAAAAATGCAAGATCACCTCCCTCCAACTCCCCTTGCCTAGCTGATGCCTTAGTAAACATATGATGTGTTCTGCATATTTTAACTAGAGCTACGCACGAGTGGCCTCTCAAAATTCTCCACCCTATTTAAGGGTAGAGAAGTTGTGGAGATCATTTCAACGAATTACTCCAGGGGGAGGAGAAATTCTCCAACAATTTCCCACAGGTAGGCATCACCATTTGCAAAGGCTGTAGAACAGCTTCTTTCTTTCTTTTCCTAAGGGTTTTTGTTTGCACTGTCACTGGCCCCCATTCTGAATCCTCCACAATGCCCCATATAGAATCATAGAATAGTAGAGTTGGAAGGGGCCTATAAGGCCATCGAGCCCAACCCCCTGCTCATTGCAGTAATCCACCTTAAAGCGTACCTGACAGATGGTTGTCCAGCTGCCTCTTGAAGGCCTCTAGTGTGGGAGAGCCCACGACCTCCCTAGGCAATTGGTTCCATACCTAGCATCACTTCAAGGCATCAAGGGTAAGCCATGCAGCCATCACAAAAATAACAGTGAAGAAAGTATGGAGAAAATTCTAAAAAAAATAAATGTCCTTTTATTTCTAGTGAGTAAGAAAAATATCTCAGGATTTTTCTGAAAGTTATCTTTCCTCATGAAAGAGGAAGGCTTCCATTTTGCTGGCTCATTCGCAGGGCATTTTATAATTAATTTTAAATGTGGGTGGGTGGTGTTTTTGACCTTAACTAATCACTGTGAGGTGATTGAGGGTACTGTCTCAGCAGTCCCCAACCTTTTTGGCACCAGAGACCGATTTCGTGGAAGACAATTTTTCCATGGACCGGGGAGGTGTTGAGGGGATGGTTTTGGGAAGTCCCCACCCACCCATCCACCCAATCAAGCGTCCTGGCTTCGCTTCAGTTGGGTGGGCGCCCAGTCGAAGCAAAACCAGGACGCTGGGGTGGGCGGCTTCGAAAAGGTGCCCCCGGAAGTTGCTCTCCCAGAGCGGCTTCCGGCCGGGTGCACCGTTCCGAAGCCGCCCCACCCAACCCCAGCGTCTTGGCTTCGCTTCGGCTGGGCAAGTACGCTGGGGTGGGTGTGGGTGGGTGAAAGCAGCTCACCTGCGTGGCCTGGTTCCTAACAGGCCACGGACTGGGACCGGTCTGTGGCCCGGGGGTTGGGGACCCCTGGTCTATATTATTCTTTCTATTACACCTTACCATTGCTCTACAGTCTCCTAGGCTGCCTACACTTCCTGATCTGAAAATACCTTGTGGGAGGAATATATTCATGATGTCTTCCCCTGGGAGTGCGGGAAGCCAAGGAGGCTACAGGCTGTCAGAGAGATGAATGTACGATGAAAGACAAGACACTCATGCACACTCCAAGAACCCTGGACCAAACCCATGAGAATTTCTCCAAAAATTCTTCTCCTTTGAATTTCTTTTCGAAAGCAATTTCTATTCTATCAGATTGAATGAGATTGCTTGAAATTTGCATGGAAGAATTTTTCGGCAAAGTGCTAGTATTAATATTAACTCTTCCTTTCCACAGCCCTGTAATAAAAAAACAATAATATGATCCCCATGTGAAAATGGGGGAACGGATTCTGCTTAATGAGACTGGAACAAGGGGCATTGTACTCTGAGGCCCAGTTCTAAAGCTGCTTTTAGGCTGTACTACATCAGAGTGAATGTCCCTTCACACACACACACACACAAATCCCTGACCACAGAAAACTTGCATGTCAGGGAGAAATCTAGTCTGGAATTATGTATCGCCAAAGTGTGGATAAAAGAGGTCAGGACTGCATATAATTTATGAATGCTCATTGATATAGAGATGCAAACCTAGGTGGAAAATTGGTTTAATTTAAAGAGAAATAAAATGCATCTCATCATAGCGGGGAAGACTGTGATGAAGTAACCTGTGTGCCTGCTCAATCTACTATCCAGCAGGGGTGTGCAAAGTGGCCTCTGCCTCAAAATTTGATCTGGAGCTCTGTAGAGGTGATACTCTGCCATGATTTTGGAGCGCTTTCCCCATCTGCCTTGTCCATTTACCCTCGAAGAACCATTCAGTATTCAGGTAACTGGAATTAACAGAAATGCTTACAGATCCCTCATTTTTAAAGCTAAAGAGATATAACTTGGCACAATGATAGCTCTTAAGGGGGGCTTTAGCCCCACCAAGTTTGAATCAGATTGGTTCATGCTTTGAATTTTTAGGAATTTGTAAATGGAAATTAACAAAAATGCTTACATCTATGTAATTTTTACAGATAAAGAGATGAAGCATGGCAAAGTCATCACTCTTAAGGAGTGCTGTAGCCACGCCAAGTTTGAATTAGATCCATTCATGCCTTGATTATTTAGGATTATTTTTTTAAAAAAAAAATCCCACTCAAGCCTTCTTCAACCTGTTGCCCTCCAGATCTATTGGACAGAGCCCCCCTCCCCCTGCCACTGAAATAAAGAGCCTGCCTGTGCCTGACTCAGGTGTAGAAGCTTTGTCACTCACCAGTAGCACTTTCACACTGTGGAAATGTGGATGATTGACTTCTATGAGTCCGAGCAGAAACACGCTCCCTCTCTCCCTCCTCCCCAGCCACGGCCAGAATCAGCAGCCAGTTAGTGTTTCCCACTCCCCAGAACACTGCAGTTGTAGAAGAACACGGTCAGGGACAGCACTGTGGCAATTCCTAATTGGTTAGCCCCAGAAGTCAATATCAAAGCTACCCTTCACCCACGCAGCATCTTCCAAATATGGAGATATTCACTTTAGACACACACATACAGAAGGATAATTCCAGCATCTTTAGAACTTCCGATAGGGCACATCTCTGCTCTGATATTCATTTATGGGTTTGGATGCAGCCAATCTCTGTTCTGGAAGACTGAATGCTCCACGGATGTTCACGGTTACCAGATAATTCCGGGACGGAGTGCACACCCCTACTATCCAGGTGCTTATGGTTGATGGGCAACTTCAAGGCCTCTATTTGCTCTCCCTTCTTAGTAGTGTTGTAGCAGTGTCTATGGCTTCAGAGGGGGGATTATGAAGAATCCAATGGATCTTGGGACGCTCTTCAGGGACCATAGGATTGCTCTCCAAACTGGACTTCAAATGGACAGCCCTTTAAACAGAGGGTGCCTTCAAATGGAGACTGTTCTTTGTATGTTAAAACACACGGCCACCCTAAGACTCTTCTTCTTCTTCTTCTTCTTCTTCTTCTTCTTCTTATTCATAGAATCATAGAATCATAGAATCATAGAATAGCAGAGTTGGAAGGGGCCTACAAGGCCATCGAGTCCAACCCCCTGCGCAATGCAGGAATCCACCCTAAAGCATCCCTGACAGATGGTTGTCCAGCTGCCTCTTGAATGCCTCAAGTGTGGGAGAGCCCACAACCTCCCTAGGTAGCTGATTCCACCGTCGCACTGCTCTAACAGTCAGGAAGTTTTTCCTGATGTCCAGCCGGAATCTGGCTTCCTTTAACTTGAGCCCGTTATTCCGTGTCCTGCACTCTGGGAGGATCGAGAAGAGATCCTGGCCCTCCTCTGTGTGACAACCTTTTAAGTATTTGAAGAGTGCTATCATGTCTCCCCTCAATCTTCTCTTCTCCAGGCTAAACATGCCCAGTTCTTTCAGTCTCTCTTCATAGGGCTTTGTTTCTAGACCTCTGATCATCCTGGTTGCCCTCTTCTGAACACGCTCCAGCTTGTCTGCGTCCTTCTTGAATTGTGGAGCCCAGAACTGGACGCAATACTCTAGATGAGGCCTAACCAGGGCCGAATAGAGAGGAACCAGTACCTCACGTGATTTGGAAGCTATACTTCTATTAATGCAGCCCAAAATAGCATTTGCCTTTCTTGCAGCCATATCACACTGTTGGCTCATATTCAGCTTGTGATCTACAACAATTCCAAGATCTTTCTCGTTTGTAGTATTGCTGAGCCAAGTGTCCCCCATCTTGTAACTGTGCATTTGGTTTCTATTCCCTAAATGTAGAACTTGGCATTTGTCCCTATTAAATTTCATTCTGTTGTTTTCAGCCCAGCACTCCAGCCTATCAAGATCACTTTGAAGTTTGTTTCTGTCTTCCAGGGTATTAGCTATCCCACCCAATTTTGTGTCATCTGCAAATTTGATCAGTGTTCCCTGCACCTCCTCGTCCAAATCGTTAATAAAAATGTTGAAGAGCACTGGGCCCAGGACTGAGCCCTGCGGCACCCCACTCGTTGCCTCTCCCCAGTTTGAGAAGGTTCCATTGATAAGTACTCTTTGAGTCCGATTCTGTAGCCAGCTGTGGATCCACCTAATAGTTGTTCCATCTAGCCCACTTTTAGCTAGTTTGTTAATCAGAATGTCATGTGGTACTTTGTCAAAAGCTTTGCTGAAGTCAAGATATATGACATCCACAGCATTCCCACAGTCCACAAGGGAGGTTGTCCTATCAAAAAATGAGATCAAATTAGTCTGACAGGATTTGTTCCTGACAAATCCATGTTGGCTTCTAGTAATCACTGCATTGATTTCAAGGTGTTTACAGATTGACTTCTTTATAATCTGCTCCAGAATTTTCCCAGGGATGGATGTCAGACTGACTGGTCTGTAGTTCCCAGGTTCCTCCTTTTTGCCCTTTTTGAAGATAGGGACAACGTTAGCCCTCCTCCAGTCGTCCGGCACCTCACCCGTCTTCCATGATTTTGCAAAGATAATAGACAAAGGTTCTGAGAGTTCTTCCGCTAGCTCCTTCATTACTCTTGGATGCAGTTCATCGGGCCCTGGGGATTTGAACTCATTCAAGGAAATTAGGTGTTCTTTGACCATTTGTTTATCAATCTCAAACTGCAATCCTGCCCCCTCAACTTCTGCTTCACTTTTTCCAGGGGGGTCATAGACCCGCTTTTGGGAGAAGACCGAGGCAAAGTAGGAATTGAGCACTTCAGCCTTTTGTTTGTCGTCTGTTATCAATTTGCCATCCTCATTAAGCAGTTGAACCACCATTTCTTTCCTCTGTCTTTTACTACTCACGTATCTGAAGAAAGACTTTTTATTGCTTTTAGCATCCCTCGCTAATCTCAGCTCATTCACAGCTTTAGCCTTCCTGACGCCATTTCGGCACTTCTGCGCCACTTGTCTGTACTCTTCTTTTGTAGCCTGGCCTTCCTTCCACTTCCTATATGTATCCCTTTTTGTTTTCAGTTCATCAATAAGCTTTTTGTGGAGCCACATTGGTTTCCTCTGTTGTCTTCTATCTTTTCGCCTTGTTGGAATTGTTTGTAACTGTGCCTTTAAAATTTCATTTTTTAGATACTCCCACCCATCCTGCACTCCTTTTCTTTTTAGGCTCCCTTGCCACGGGACCTTACTTATTATAGTTCTGAGTTTATTAAAATCAGCTTTCCTAAAATCCAGAATACGTGTATGGCTACGCTCGACTTTTGTCTCCTTCATAATCAAGAATTCAAGTATGACGTGGTCACTTTCCCCCAGAGTTCCCGTAACTGCCACTTTATCCACTAAGTCATCCCTATTGGTCAATAACAAGTCAAGGATTGCCGATCCTCTAGTTCCTTCCTCCACTTTCTGTAGGAGAAAGTTATCACCCATACATGTCAGGAATTTCTTGGAAGGGCCGCTTTTGGCAGTAATGGTCTCCCAACAGATATCAGGGTAATTGAAGTCCCCCATCACTACTACATCACACTTCCTTGAAACACTGGCAATTTGTTTCTCAAAAGTTTCGTCCTCGTCTTCTCCTTGATTGGGTGGTCGGTAGTAGACTCCAATTATCATATTCTTTTTATTTCTAGCCCCATTTATTTTAATCCAGACGCTCTCGACGGGGCTCCCAGTCTCATCCGCCTGTATTTCTGTGCAGGGATAGGTATTTTTAACATATAGTGCAACTCCACCTCCCTTTCTATTTCTTCTGTTCTTTTTGAACAAGTTATATCCTTCAATTGCTATATTCCAGTCATGGGAGTCATCCCACCAAGTTTCAGTTATACCTATCAAGTCGTATTTGCCTTCATGTAATAAGAGTTCAAGTTCATTCTGTTTGTTTCCCATGCTCTGGGCATTAGTATATAGGCATCGAAGACCATGTGTTTTATAGTCTGGCTTTGTTCCTACCTTGTTGCGGACACTATTTTGGGACACTGTTGGAGCTGTTCTCTGTACTGTGGTGCATTGGCCTTCATCCATTGTTGCCTCAAAATTTACGTCTCCCACCCCCGCAAGATTCAGTTTAAAGCCCTCCTGATGAAGTTCTTCATGCTGTGGCCGAACTCATTCTTTCCAGCCCTTGTGAGGTGCAACCCATCCCTTGCCAGCAGTCCATGTTCCAAGTAGCGTAGCCCGTGGTCCCAGAATCCAAAACTCTCACGACGGCACCACCTTCGAAGCCAGTCGTTCATCTGGAGTATTTTTCTTTCCCTTTCTAATCCTCTTCCAAGAACCGGGAGGATGGATGAGAAAACTACCTGGGGCCCAAAGTTCTTCAGTTTCCTTCCCAGAACTTCAAAGTCTGAAATGATTTCTTCGTAGCTCTGCTTGGCGACATCATTTGTTCCCACATGGATGAGAAGAAAGGGGTATGTGTCCGTGGGCTTTATGAGCTTCGGTAACCCTTCAGTCACATCTCTAATCTGTGCTCCAGGGAGACAGCACACCTGGCGAGTCCATGGGTCTTCACGACATACTTGGGTTTCAATCCCACGCAGCAGGGAGTCTCCCACAACGACTACTCGTCGCTTCTTCTTGGTTGACCTACCTTCTGTCTCTTGGTCACTGTTGCATGGTGCCTCCTGTACTTCTTCCTCTGCAAACTGTCCTTCAGTCTCATTCTCCAGAAGCTGAAAGCGGTTGCTTAACTGCAATGGCTCCACCGGTGCAGAACGCCCTCTAATTCCTCCTCTCCTAACTGTCACTCTTTTCCAGGGAGTTTCCTCTTCATTGGCTTTCCTCCCCTCAGCATACTCCACTTCTGCTTCAGCTGGCTGTTGCTCTTCAATCTCATGTGCTTCTTGTTGCTGTTGCAGTTCCACCGTTCGGTCTAAGAACTCCTCGACTTCTCTTATTCCTTGGAGGGTGGACACTCGCTGCTCAAGTCCTCTCACTTTTTCTTCCAAAAGTGCCACCAGCTTGCACTTGTTGCAGGTATACGCCATGTTGAGCTCAGGCAGAAACACGAACATTGCACACCCTTTGCAGGTCACCACCTCTAGGGACTCCTTTCCATCCATATTGTCGATTTCTGCTTGGTTTTTTCCCTTTTTGATTATAGTAGAATTGCCTTTGCTTTGTTGTGTCCTCTCTGAAGGTACACAACTATATGAGGATGTCTTAAGGGAAAGTAATGTTTTGGGGAGGGGTTGCTTTTGTTTGGTGGTGGTTTTGTGGGGTTTTTTTCTCTTTATGCTTTTCTTTTTTTCCCCCCACCTCTTTTTTTTTATTATTATTATTATTTTTTAAGAGGCCTCCCCCTTGGCCTCCCCTGCCGAACTCCCCCTGTCAAACTCCTGTTTGCTCTTCCTGTTCGCTCGCTCCCTGGGAATCTGGCTTACTTTTCTAGCTCCTACTTGAGCTGGGCCAGCTGCTTTTCCCTGCTTCTGCTCAGCTCCAAGTCAGGAACCAGACTTATTATTATTATTATTATTATTATTCAGCATTCTGTTGTGTGAGCCCATACTAGCAGTCTGAAAGGGTACAACACACACACACACACACACACACACACACACACGTTTACCTCAGTGAGAACTAGGCCTGTGCCACTGTGCTAACATAAGGAAAGCATGTGAGCTTGTTTTGTACATCTTTCCTTTATTTTTATTTTACTTATTATTTATTACATTTTTATACTACCCAATAGCCAAGGCGCTCCAGGCAGTTCACAATTAAAACCATAATATGCAATAAGTCAAAATTTAAAACTCTAAAAGTAAAAAAAAATACCATGTAAACCAAAATAAACTATAGTCCAGGGAAAGCCTGTCCAAAAAGATATTTCAGGAGGCTTTTAAAGGATGTTACATTTTTTGCCTCATGAACCGCACGAGGGAGGGTTTTCCTGGGTGCCGCTACAGAGAAGTCCTGCGATTGAGGTTCTTCATGGCAACATTCTGTTCGTAAACAACATTCTGTGTGCTTAACTATCTGCAACGTATTGTCAACCTATTGTCAAATTTTATTTCATTTAATAAACAAAAAAGTTGACCGACAGGCATTATTTCATTCTTCACAGGGTTTGTGTGCCGTACAATCTAGATCAGCAAATTACATAATCAAGATTTCACAATGCAGTTCATGAAAGTACTTCACAAAGAAATGAGATGTATAGAAATTATTGCATGAATTACCTTTCCATAAGTGCAACTAAGAAGATTGTGGTGACATCTTCTTACATCTGTGTCATATCCAGGGAAAAACACCATCTGGTTTTGATTGCCCTCTATTTCCTTTCTCAATAGCATGCAGGAACTCTGGAGCAACACTAAGAGAGACACTTCAAGATCTCCAGCAACACCACTGGAAGACTACTCATGCTTTATCCACTTGAGGCAGTAAAAGGTTTTGAATCACTTGCTGTAATTAGTGCTTCTCTCTAGTGAATGCACTATAAATGAAGGACCAGCTTATACAATGAGAAGGATCAAGTGGTAAAGTTTATCCTGGACTGGACTGCTTTAGCTTGCAGGTGATAGGGTTGACTGTTTGTTTGTTTAATTTCCCGATGGAAATTAAATCTCCTGTACATAGAAAACTAGCACGCTAATAGAATAAAAGTTAGTTCTCTATGTGTAGAGAACCACTGATTCTGTGATGAAGCATTCAAACATGCAGTCATAACCCCCTGAAGAGTGAAGTGGCAGAGTCCAGGAAAAGCTATACTACTTAATTAACTAATCCTGAGATTACTTAATTTTGTGCAAATTGTTAAACTCTGCTTTGGGGATGGTTGATGAAAACAGTATTGTTTGGGAATTAATAGTCCCTTTTTGTTATCTGGTTAGGGTGATACATACATTGCCCCCCCCCCCATGCATTCAGATGGAATTGTGTCTGCTGACCACACTTCTCCAACAAACCGTCTTTTTAGGGTGACCATATGAAAAGGAGGACAGGGCTCCTGTATCTTTATCAATTTTATAGAAAAGGGAATTTCAGCAGCTGTCATTTCTATGCATGCAGCACCTGGTGAAATTCCCTCTTCATCGCAACAGTTAAAGCTGCTTTTCTACTGCTCACTTTCTGTTGTCAGATCATCACCTAGTTTCTTTCAATATTACTCATAATCCTCCTCCTTCATGTCCCGCTTCTCGCTCTTGTCGTGACTTGCAATCTATCAATTATGAGGCTTTTTCTCAGTCTCTAGCCTCCTCTCTTCCTTCTGTCTTTTCGGCTGTCTCCTTGGACTCAGCTGTCTCCTTCTTTAATTCCTCCTTATCTTCAACTCTTGATAATCTTGCTCCATCTACAACTCGGATAGTTCGCCCTTCTCAACCCCAACCGTGGCTCACCTCTTTCCTCCGCTACCTTCGCTCTTGTTCCCGGGCAGCTGAACGCCTTTGGCGCAGGACCAGGGACAGGGCGGACTTTGTCCATTACAAATTTGTACTCTCCTCTTTCTCTTCTGCCATTTCATTGGCCAAACAGCAGTATTACTCAACGTTGATCCAGTCAAATGCTAGGCATCCTCAGCGGCTCTTTGCGTCCTTCAATTCTCTTCTGAAGCCTAATCCACCATCTCTCCCCGCCTCTCTGTCTGCTAATAACTTTGTCTCTTTTTTCAATGCTAAAATCCAAACTATTCGCTCTGATCTGGCCAGCTCTGCTCCTCTTTCAGTTCCTGTTCCTCATCTGTCAGCTCCTCCTGCAAATTTCTCTGCGTTTCCTTCAGTCTTAGCTGATGAACTGTCTAGAATACTGCGCTCTTCGAAGCCTTCCACTTGTTCTCGTGATCCGATTCCTTCTTGCGTCTTTATTAATCTTATCCCTGCTATCCTCCCTTCCTTGCTTCATATTATTAATTTTTCTCTGTCCTCTGGTTCATTTCCTTCTGCTTTTAAACATGCTACAGTCTCTCCTATTCTCAAGAAACCTACTCTTGATAGGCTATCTCTGTCTAACTACCGACCTGTCTCTGTTGCCGTTTGTTTCAAAGATCCTGGAGCGTGTGGTCTACTCTCGTTGTCTTGATTTTCTTTCTAGTAACTCTGCTCTGGATCCTTTTCAATCTGGATTCCGTCCTTTGCATTCCACTGAAACAGCCCTTACTAAGATTACCAATGATCTTCTTACTGCCAAGTCTAAAGGCCATTATTCCGTTCTTATTCTCCTTGATCTAACTGCAGCCTTTGACACGGTTGATCATGATCTTCTTTTAGATTCCCTTCATGACCTTGGATTTTGTGGCTCTGTCTATAACTGGTTTGCCTCCTATCTAGCGGGTCGCTCTTTCAGCGTGTTGGCTAATGGCAGCTCGTCTTCTTCTTTTCCCCTTTCAGTAGGGGTTCCCCAAGGCTCGGTGCTTGGTCCGTTGTTGTTTTCTTTATACATGTTGCCCTTGGGTAATCTTATTCAATCTCATGGCCTCCAATATCATCTGTATGCCGATGATACACAATTATATCTTTCATCTCCGGATCTTTCTCCTGATGTTCACGATCGTATCTCGGCATGTCTTTCAGATATCTCAGCCTGGCTGCTTCATCGTCGTTTGAAACTTAATATGGCAAAGACTGAATTGCTTGTTTTTCCTCCTAAACCTTCTCTAATTCTCATTCTCTCTTACTGTCAATGATGTTACGCTTACTCCAGTCAAGGAAGTTCGTAGTCTTGGCTTTATATTTGATTCCTCGCTCTCCTTTATTCCTCATATTGAGGCAGTAGCTAAATCCTGTCGTTTTTTCCTGTATAATATTGCCAGGATTCGATCATTTTTGTCTGTCTCTTCTGCCAAGACTCTGCTGCTAAGATCATCTTCTTGGCTCGCCACTCTGACCATGTAACTCCACTTCTGAAATCTCTTCATTGGCTTCCAATTCACTTCAGAATCCAATATAAACTTCTCCTGTTGACCTACAAAGCTTTTCACTATCTAGCTCCTTCCTATCTCTCTTCTCTCATCTCACACTATTGCCCCGCTCGTGCTCTTCACTCCTCTGATGCCATGTTTCTCGCCTGCCCAAGGGTCTCTACTTCCCTTGCTCGGCTTCGTCCATTTTCTTCTGCTGCCCCTTATGCCTGGAACGCTCTACCAGAACATTTGAGAACTACAAGTTCAACCGTAGCTTTTAAAGCTCAGCTAAAAACTTTTCTTTTTCCTAAAGCTTTTAAAACTTGATTTTGTTCTGACTTTATACTGTTAGTTTTACCCTACCCAGTGCCTGTTTACCCTACCCTGTGCCTGTTTGCTTTCTCTTCCCCTCCTTATTGTTTTATTATGGTTTTATTAGAATGTAAGCCTATGCGGCAGGGTCTTGCTATTTACTGTTTTACTCTGTACAGCACCATGTACATTGATGGTGCTATATAAATTAATAATAATAATAATAATAATAATAATAATAATAATAATAATAGCTGCAGGTGCTACACTAGAGTGGCCAGATACAAAAGAGGGCAGGGCTCCTGCAGCTTTAACTGTTGTGGTGAAGAGGGAATTTCACCAGGTGCTGCATGCATACATACAAATGACACCTGCTGGAATTCCCTTTTCTATACAACTGTTAAAAATACAGGAGCCCTGCCCTCAGCCAGATCTACACCAAGCAGGATATGACACTTAGAAAACATTTTGAAAACTGTATATGGAGCGTGTCCTGGGCCCCAACAGTTGTCACTACTGTTATAAACCATTTTAAAGCAGTAGTGTAGATCCTGCCCTCCTTTTCATATGGTCACCCTACATAAGACCATTAAGCAAAGGCAGAACCTGAAGGAGTATAGCATTTGGGCAGGATCTTCTAGGTTGGAATGTGACCAGCAGCCCATATGAACGGACCGGACACCCTAAGAATACAGGTGTTCCACGGATGGCACTGAGGAGTTCCTTGGTAGATGTCAATGAGAAAAGCAGAATGTTCAAAAACTGGAACAGGATCCATTCCAATTCATGCCTTTTAACATTACCTTCATTCTCAAATTTAAAATCAGTGGAACTTTAAAAGTCCTACCTATTATTTTTGGCATTATTATATTTTATACCAAAAATAATATGAACAGTGATACATGTTAGCATCCTTTGCTTTATAACCTTAAATGAAACAACGGGGTGGGGGAGCATTTTAATTTGCTCCAAACTATGCAGTTTAAACACCCGATTTTACAGAGCGCTATGCATGTCCTTCAGTGGTGGGGCTATGTACCACCTTAGCTTTACAAGATATGAATGTGTGTGTGGTGGTGGTGGGCGCTTGTCCCTTTCTAACATTTCATTTTTCAGCCGGTATATTTTTCCAGTACTAAAGCTCTGCTTTTTTAAAGTCCTACCTAGAAAATTTTCAGTTACATCATTTGCACAAATATGTTGTTGTTAACATTGAAAAACCTCTTTGCTTGCAGTTGTATATTTTATTTGGCTAAAAAAGGTGCCCATGTCTAATACATCACATGGCCCTTTGGTGATACTATTTAAGCTAGGAATTCCAAAACTCACAAATACCGAATAGCCAAATGTTCCAAAGCTCTCCTCGTACACTAAACATGCAATATATCTCCTCCTTCTCCAAACAGAAATAGATTTCTCTCTGATTGGTTTGATAAATTTGACCCAAGATTTCCATTTCGAGTTATTGGAGTTCCTACTGTTTTTCTGTGTGTTGGTGGGCCAAGCCCTAATCGCCCACATCTCCCAGGGAGGCCATAAATTATGGCAATGAGATGGAGCTTTGTATTCCTTCTGCTCAGAAGAAGGCAAATCTGCAGCGGCATTATTTTGACAGCCCTGAATTTAATTCATTGTTTTATGACAGATGGGAAAAGCGTACATGCTCATAGTACTGATTTATGATCATTTGGGTCTGGAGGATTCTATAATTTGCAAGTAATGTGAAAACAGATGGATAGACAGACACTAAAGTGCAGGCTGACCTGTACATTCTCACTGCTCGCTCCAAATGGCATCCATATGGCCCCAAACCTCATTCAAGGAGATCTTCATTAGCAAACGCGGAGGTATTTTTCATAAAACAGACTCCATTTATTGTTGAGACACATTACTTAAGCCTGATTTGTGGGATTTTAATTAATGTGTTCCCAAATCTCTGATAGTTGAGGCACACTTTTCTTCTCAATTAAAACAGGAGCTATCCTTCATTCTTACACCCCTAAATGGCCAAACTCTATGTTACATGTAACCGTGTGACTTTAATTCCCAATGGCTGCTTCTTGTATTAAAAAGCAGCTTTGGGAGGGGACAATTTTCAGTGGAAAAACAGCAAGGGAGATTCAACTAAAAACTCACGGAACTGTAGTAATTTGAAGAGAAACTGACATCTTCCCAATCAAGTTTTTCCTTTATTTTGTTTCACTGATTCAACAGCACTTTTCCTTGGAAGTAAGCCCCATCAAACTCAGTTCTATTGTGTAATTGACTAAAATTCAAATTCATAAATTAACCACTAAGAGAGGAATTCTGTGCCCATAGGATGTAGTGGATTTCCCCATTTGAGAATGGAGAGAGATCTTTGGGTTCCCCCCTTCCAACAGTTGCTTTGTCCCTGAAGTCAGAATTCCACCTTGGGGAGGGAGGAAAAGAGGCATGTGGGGAAGTCCTGGTGGGTGGGGAGGGAGTGGCTGTGGACCTGCAGGATCCATATCCCTCCTAGACTCTGGCGGACAGCTGGCATGTGTTTTTTTCCCTCCCACTGTTTGCAATCAGAATACCCATGGAGTGGTGGGGAAGAAAAAAATGGGTACCTCTTCACTTCTGCCATTCCAGCAAAAGCCGGACAGGATAGATTCCTCTAAGGCCCTCTCGGATTATTTTCTATCAAAACATTTCCAAGTATGACAGGTTGTGATACTCTAAAACAGGGGTGGGCAATTTGTGGTCCTCCAAATCTTTTGGCCACAACTCCCATCATCCTTTACCACTGACCATACTGGCTAGGGCTGATGGGAGTTGTCTGTCAAAAAGTCTGGAGGGCCTAGAGATGTGAAGGCCCTGAAAAAAACCAGAAAAATTCAGAAAAAAACCCAAAACATTTTCCCCCATTTTTTCCCACAGCCTCTTTTGTTTTTCCGAAAAATTGGAAAAAATGAAAAAAAAATGAAGAAAAAACGGATTACGAGATGTTTTATTTTAGCATGATGAATAAAATGTTTAAGACAAGGTATTCAGATATTTACTTCTCCAAATGGTTTCTAAAAATTGTACAGTATCAGATTATTACAATGCCTGTGCACCAAGAACAAGCAAGTCCTAGGATGCAAACTGAGACTACAACTCTCAAATGCAAGAGCAAGATGCATTCCTGCCTCTAGGGGGCACTGCCATTGAAACAGAGACTGAAACTGATACTGATAGCTATAAGTCAGAAAATGAGTCTGATTAAATTTCATGCATATTAATTGAATCTTGGTTCTCCCTTTTTTCTCAATTCTTTTTATGGGAATGGGTGCTTTATGTCTTGACACTGGAGGACTAGCGGAAACATAAATAATTATCTTTGTTACTAATGTTGGTGGTTTCTTCTGTTGTTGTTTAAAATTGATTTTTTTTGCCTGCTGCTCATAAACTGGCAGAACAAAAGAAGTTCCTTACAGATCAGGTGTTCCTAACAGTTCAGGAGCTTGTAGCTCCATTTGTTAAAAAAAAAAAAAAATTAAAAAAGCAAATTAAATTTGTAATAATTGTTTGAATACACTGTACTTTTAATATACCAAATGTAATAATTTTATGCCAAACCAACTTGGACATAATTACATTTTATGTTCCTAAAATAACTTTCAATCTGTAAAAAGTGCTAATATTGCATTATTTCAATTTTTCTGAAAATTTCCATTTTTTCCCAACCCCCCCCCCCCCCCCCGGGGAAAAAACTTTTTTTCCCCATGGCTTCAAAATTTCTGGAAATTTCCACAAATTGACCACTCCTGATCTAAAATAAAATGCCTTCCAGCAGTGATTTGGGCTAAGAGAATCCTTTAATTAATTAATGACTCTTTCTTGGTCCACCAGCAACCATCTCACAACCTTCTCAGGCCTAACTGTCATCAACTGCCCTGTGGGAAAGAAGAGAGGAATGAGAGAGACAGGAGGAGGCAAGGGGGAAATCAGGGCTGCTCCAGCTGGCTTGCTTCTGCCCTGGGAGATGAGAGAGGAAGTCAGCTATTCTTCCAGCCCTGCTCACAGTATACTTATTTCCCCTCCTCTTCCTTCCCTATCCTTTGTCCTTGCAGGTTATGTGTTTTCAGTCTATAAACCTGTGGGCAGGGATGGGTTTTTTTGCTGATTGATTGTAAGTCACACTTGAAGCCCTTTTAGGGAGCGGGCCTGAGGAATGGGACAAAAATACTTTAATAAATAAAAAACTCTCTCACAGTTTGTGTGGTGTAGCTATTCCGAAGTGCAAACCTGTAGGTGTTGCGATTCTCTGAAGATTAACCTTCTAAGTTGGCATGAAGAGCTGAAATAATAATGATCATATATGTTTTATATCCCAGTCCTAAACCACTTCATTCCTAATACAATAATCCTCATGCAAAACAGTTGGGCAAACACTGTTGTGTGCAATCAGTCCCTGCTTCAAGGCTGATTGGTGCTGTCGCCGAGGCCGTAGCTAGACCTCAGGTTTATCCCAGGATCATCCCGGGTTCATCCCTGCCTGAGCGCTGGATGCCCTGTGTGGCACTTAGGTGAACAGGTTTGACCCCAGGACAATCCTGGGGTAAACCTTAGGACTAGCTACGACCTGTGTCTGAATCAATCATTTCAAAGCACTGATTGGGTATTACCCTGATTCCCTATTGTAAACCATAGTTTTTGTTAGTTGCACACAAATTAATGAAATAAGAGAGCCACTTAAGAAACAAACAAAATCTCATATCACACCTAATAGAATAATATGTTAGACTGAGAGGTTCATCAGGCGAGTGTTTTATCACCACTCACTACTGCCCACTCATGGATGTGCATGCGTCCTTTAGATGCTGTCCACCTCCTGCGCCCCTCCAGCTCCTTCTTGCCTGTTTTCCATCACAAAATGGACACCTTTTAATCTGACTTTTTGGGGGGGCAATGGAATGTGCTGTGATCTCCTACTGTGTTCAGGAAAAGTAGTGCAATTAAAGCAGCCCCTAAATTTTTGTGAACCGCCCAGAGAGCTCCGGCTATTGGGCGGTATAGAAATGTAATAAATAAATAAATAAAATAATAAATAAATTGAGCAGGGGGTTGGACTTGATGGCCTTATAGGCCCCTTCCAACTCTACTATTCTATGATTCTATGGGCCACCTGGTCTTTGTTTACTTCCCCTTTCCCCTCCGGGCAGAGGAAGAAGTAATGAGGGACAAATACAGGGGCGGAGAAGTGACAGTAAGGAAACAGAATTTTCCCCTGCGCGATTGACCCCTGAGGCCCAAGGTTCACAATTCAACAGAAGTATTTATTTAGGCTGCCAACTGATTAAATTTTAGTCACTTTGAAGGTACAAATAGGGCAGCAGAATTGGGAAGGATTATGGAGACAAAGAGTGTTAAGGAATATGTCAGTGAGAATAAAAGAGAATTATTATAAAATTATATGGAGGTGGTATCTAACTCCTGTAAGATTAAGTATGATAAATAAGCAGTACTCAGCAGATTGTTGGAGAGGTTGTGGGGGGAAAGGTACGTATTTACATATGTGGTGGGAATGCAAATTTGTTCAAAAATTATGGAAGATGGTGTTTATTGAGATTAAAGATATTGTAGGAATAAAGATTGATGAGACACCAAGAGTGGCATTACTATCCTTATATGGAGATGTAAAGTGTACCAAAGAAACTAAAGAATTGATAACCAATTTGCTGACTGTTGCAAGATTAATTGTATCAAGGAACTGGAAGATTCAAGGAGACTATTCTATTGAAGAATGGTATAAAGAAGTGTGGGATATTGCTATTAATGATAAATTGACATGTAATATTAAAGTAAGAAGAGGTATAGCAAAAACAAATGAATTTGAGGGGATTTGGAGACAGTTCCTGGTATATGTGTTGTCTAAAGGAAGTGGGAAACCGCCTCCAGAAGAGGTTTTAAGGTTTTGGAATCAGGAATGATCCCGAAGGGAAGGGGGAGCACTTTGTTTTCTTTTTGATTATGTTTATAGATAAAATTATATGCTAATAGTTAAATAATCAAGTAATGTGTTATGTATTATGACTTGTTTATGTGTGTGATGTTATGTTGATGTATTTTATTTAGTGTTTAATAAAATTATATTTAAAAAAAAATTAGTCACTTGTCTGTCCCATAATTAAATAGTTTATTATGTAATTGACTAATTAAAGAGTTAAGGTTGCAATCTTTTTCATACTTGCCTGGGAGTAAGATCCATTGAAATCAGCCCCCGACTTTATGGTAGCGCTTTGGTGCCATGAGGCATCTTGCCCCCACACTTGCGTTCCTTCCCAATATCGACACGGGAAGGAACGCAAGTGCGAACTTTCCCAGTGTTTAAAAGTTAAAAAAAGGGGGGACGGGGCCATTCCTCACTCTTTTTTAATTTTATTATCTGTATCTCTGCAGCTGCACAGATACAAATAATAAAAATAAAAAGAAATGGGGGGAGGGGAGGGAACAGGCAGCCAGAGGGAGCACGCGAGGAGAGAGGGGGCGGGGACTTGGGGTGAACCACCTCTCCTCTTCCCCCTCTGGCTGCCTGTCCCTGCCCCCCCATTTCTTTTTCTTTTTATTACCTGAATACACTCCTTGTAATCTTATTCTGAAAATCCTTTAACACATGCATCACTTTGATCCAGAGGTTCCTTGCCCTTTGGGAGTCCTAGGTCCGTTGACAGGAAGGGGGGATCATCTCCCCAGAGATATTCCAAGTCCTTTAGATTTTACCCAATTTTTCAGCATTTTAAAAACAGTGAATTAGAGAGATGGAAAAGGGAACTCTGCAGGCCACGCAGAAGCAACTTTTTCCAACCACCAATAGCTTTGGCAGTGAGAGAAAATATACTGAGATGATTGACAACCATCTGGACACCTGGTATTTATTAATTTTATTTTATTACAATGCTTGCTAAATGAAATGAAATATTAGGCTACTTGTGTTACATTTTTTGCTGTTCCACATTAAGTTATAATGCCCTTGTTCCCATTCTTGCCTCCCTACCTTCGCGAGAATTTCTTTTTTGTGTCTAGTGTCCAAGGATTCCCCAACCCCATCTCTTATTGGAAACATTTCCAAGACTGAATGCTTGTGATAATCTAAATTAAAATACCTTTCAACAGTTTGTTCAAGCTTGTTTGTTGTGATTGCTGATGTGGGGATTTCTGAAAGGGGTACGATGTTCTGTAGTTTTTTCCCCTCCAACATGTAGCCATGGATGCCGCATTTAGGGTTTTAGCCTTTTTCTTTCTCAAAGTCTCAAGGGCGCAATCCTATGCATGTTTAGATGGGGGGAAAGTCCTACAACTCTTAACTTTCCCTGGCCAGCATGGCTAGTTGGGGAATGCGCAGAGTTGTAGGACACTTTCTCTCTAAACATGCATAGGATAGTGCCATTAACTTTGTAAAAATCTGCTCAATTTTGTTGGTGTTGCATGGGAGTCTTTTTTAATTGACTTTAGCCTTTCCTGTTTGACTTTTATGCTGTACTATTGTATTATGGCTGATGTGTTTTAATACTTTATTGATATCATAAGCAATCCAGAGAACTTTGTTACAGAGTAAGTGATCCTTCATCAGTGTTTCTCATTGTTAATAACTGCCCCAAGGGGACTTTGCCTAGAATTTTCAGATAATTGGGAATATGCCTACTCAGTTAATGACCCACTGAGTGGAACAGAAGCTTGATAAACCTGCTATTGCTGCCTGTCTGCCTAGGACTGGTGGGAAAACAGGGGTGGCTGTGGTAAAAGATTTAGCAAGCACAGCACATGCCTGGCATGCAAGGTTCTGATTGGTGGGTCACAGATTATGAAGAGAGAATATTGCCCTCTTCAGCCATTCACAGAGCATGTAAGCTTCACAATTCAGAACCCTTCTAAAATCATGTGGAGAGCTTCCACAGATAAAGGAGGTTCTATGCTATGGACATTCACATGTGGAGGGCGACGAGAATGAGGGCAGGAGGAGGTGGAGCTAGTGCACTCGTGCCCACTCACCATCCTTGCTGACAGAATTTGCATGCTTTCTGAATGCCTGAATGTCTGTTCAGAAATGGCTCTCTCAGAAGAACCCACAAGCACAGCTGAAAACATTAGCAGCACAAAATCCAGGGGTGCTTCTTTTATTGTATAATTGCCCTGCCTCCAGCGCCGGTGCCACCATAGAGGCCACTCAGGCGGCCGCCTAGAGCTCCAAGGTAAGGGGGCGCCAAATGCCACACCCGGAAGCCACTCTCCCACAGCAGCTCTGAGAGGACGGCTGCCGGGCGCGCCGTTCCAAAGCCACCCACTCGCCCCAGCATCCTGGCTTTGCTTCGGCTGGGATGCCCAGCTGAAGCGAAGCCAGGACACTGGGGTGGGCGGGCGGCTTCAGAACGGCACGCCCAGAAGTCACTCTCCCAGAGTGGATTCTGGCCAGGCACGCCATTCCAAAGCCGCCAGCCCGCTGACCCACCCCACCCCAGCGTCCTGGCTTTGCTTCGGCTGGCCGAAGCAAAGCCAGAATGCTGCAGTGGGGTGGGGGTGAGTGGCTTCAGAAAGGCGCACCTTGAAGTCACTCTCCCAGAGCGGCTTCTGGCCGGGCGCACCATTCCAAAGCTGCCACCCCACCCCAGCATCCTGGCTTTGCTTTTGCTGGGCGGGCGAGATGGCGCCCCGCACACTGGGGTGGGGGTGGGTGAAAGCAGCTCACCTGCCTAGGGCGCAAAATAGTCTGGCACCGGCCCTGCCTGCCTCATTCACAGAAGGTTACATAGATCTTCCTATTGCAACCCACCCATGTTTTCTCTGCTGCTCCTTCCATTTGTTGTTTTTACCACAGAAAATCCACTAGAGAGAAGGGTGGGACAGCAAGTTTCACTACATGAGCGATTTATTGCATGCTCATGATTGGCCACTCATGGAAGTTTGCAGGTCATTTACATGAAGTCAGCAACCTCCAGGACATCTTCAGCCCCTTCCCCCTCTAATCTCGCTAAAAAAACAAACACCTCACACAGAGATAATGGAGTATTTTAAATCACTGCAGTATTAATTCCGCCACTAGATGGTGCTATTTCATTTAACTTTATGGAACATTGCCCAGAGGGGAAGTTTTCAATTACAAATCATGTGGTCGCTGTTGCTTGCCATCTAAAGGAACCCGCAGTGAATGCAAAAAGATGCAAGAAAAAAAACCTTGGTAAGAGTGCAGTTTTCTTTCCTAATGTAGCGCTTTAGTGTAGATCCTGCCCTAGGTGTGCAGCTTGGGGATGCTCCTAGGGCCATCACACTCTCTAAAGGAGCAGGTATGTGCTTGGCGGTGCTCCTGGGCCCTTCACTGTCTATGGAGGTACAAGCGGCCTCCATAGTGAAGAGTGCTTTTTCCAGCTTCAGTTGGTTTGCTGACTACAGCCATTCCTGCACAGGGGATAGCTTGGCTACAGTGATCCATGCACTTGTAACCTCAAAACTGGTCTATCTACTTTATGCAGGGCTGCTTCTGAGGTTAGCCCAGAAGTTGCAGCTAGTGCAAAATGCCACAGCTAGGCTGCAGAGAGGGACAACCTCCTGGGGAGATATGATACCAGGTCTGAAAGCGTTTCACTGGCTGTTGGTAAGCTACTGAGCTAAGTTTAAGATGCTTGTGTTCAGGGCTGGTGCCAGACTATTTTGCGGCCTCGACAGGTGAGCTGCTTTCACCCACCCCCACCCCCACCCCAGCTTACCTAGGCACAGGGCACCATCTCGACCGCCCAGCCGAAGCGAAGCCAGGACGCTGGGGTGGGCTGGCAGCTTTGGAATGGTGCGCCCGGCCAGAAGCCGCTCTGGGAGAGTGACTTCCAGGCACACCATTCCGAAGCCACTCGCCCCCCAACCCACCCCAGCGTTCTGGCTTCGCTTTGGCTGGGCGCCCACCCAGCCGAAACGAAGCCAGGACACTGGGGTGGGGGTGGGGGGTGGGCAGGCGGCTTTGGAATGGTGCACCCGGCCAGAAGCTACTCTGGGAGAGCGACTTCCGGGCGTGCCGTTCTGAAGCCGCCTGCCTGTCCCAGTGTCCTGGCTTCACTTCGGCTGAGCGCCCAAGCCGAAGCAAAGCCAGGACGCTGGGGCATGCAGGCAGCTTCGGAACGGTGAGCCTGGAAGTCGTCCTCTCAGAGCCGCTGCGGGAGAGCGGCTTCTGGGTGTGGCGTTTGGCGCCCCCTTACTTTGGCGCTCTAGGTGGCCGCCTGAGTGGCCTCTATGGTAGCACCAGCCCTGCTTATGTTGACTCATAAAGCCCTCCACAGCTTAGGGCCTGGATACCTGATGGAGCACCTTCTTCCCACTTATGTACCTGCCCAGGTATTAAGACCGAGTGGGGATGCCCTTTTGGTGGTGTCACATTTGACTTCTCCCAGAATACCCATTCCTTCTGCTAACAGTGAGGTCATACAACAGACCTCCGACCAAGTCTCACTCTCACTTACTTTTAATGGCAGTTTTTCTGGCTTTGGGATGCTTGGGTCAAATGTTCCATCATTAACAGTTGCAATGCAAATAAATTATTTTTTTCCCCCTTGAAAAGTGGACTTGGAGTTCTTCAAATGGACGCATTGACTCAGGAAAACTGAAAGTAAACCAGCAGGGCAAGTAGGGCTGTCATCAATCTGGTTGTTGTTAGAGACATGAAGTATTCAGCAGAAGATCTTTGGAAAATTGCACCGTGAGACATGATGACAGCTTTGCTTTGCTGAGGCACATTATGGTATTTGAGGAGAGGAAAGGGAAAGGGGAAAAAGAAATGTGATTTTGGGGGTGGGGCTGCTTTAAAATACATGATACCATTTCAGCAAAAACAACTGCCATTTCACCTTTGATTTAGCACACTTCTACAGAAATTCAAGGGTGTATATTTTGCTCAGCTCCCTCTATCATCTCAATTTTTTTTTAAAAAAAAAAAACCACCTACCAGGGCCGGTGCTACCATAGAGGCCACTCAGGCAGCCGCCTAGAGCGCCAAGCTAAGAGGGGCGCCGCGCAGCGCAGCACTCACGTGCATTGTTGGCTGTGAGCCGGCCCAAGGATTCAGCTGGGCCTGGGCGGGAGACATGGCACCCCGCGCCCGCCTAGCCGAAGCGAAGCCAGGGACACTGGGGTGGGGTAGGGGCTCCACATTCGGACTTCCGCCTGGAAGCCACCCTCCCAGAGCCGCTCTAGCTGCCCGGAAGCCGCCCTCCCAGAGCTGGGAGGCCGCCGCCAGAAGAAGAAGAAAAAGCACATGGCAAGTTCAACCCTGGCCCAAGCCAGTCTCTGCCTTACTCCCTAGGAAAGGGCACCAAGTCGCCTCGCCTCTCTCCTCAAACAGGCCGCGATGTCCAGGCAGGTGGGCAAGTGGGACTTCCTCTCCCTTCCCCCAGGAAAGCTAGGGACTTGTGGACTCCTCGCAAGGCAAACTCTCCTGCTTCCCAATCCTGTGCGCGTGGATCAACGGGACTTGCATCCAAGAAAGCGTTGCACTGGGAGGCACCCGTGCAGCCCAATCCGCCTATGCCTCCTTACTCGGAAGCCTTAGTCCCCTGAGTAAACATGCAGAGGGGATCGGGATGCCAGGCTGCATAGCAGGTTGCGTTCACACGGAAGTAAGTCCCCGTGAATTCCAGACGGCTCGGTCCCAAATCAAAGTGAGCCAGTCCCAGCTCTCCACTCGGCGCACACGTTCGGACTTCCGCGCAATTTGGGTGGTGGTGCAAGTAGCTCGCCTTGCCTAGGGCGTAAAATAGTCTGGCACCGGCCCTGCCTCCTACTAGTGAATTTCTCAACATTATAATGAATAGAAGCAGGTTATGCCCCACCAACTGTATCCCCAAATTACCCATTTTCTTAGTTCCACAAAATGTTGCTCTATTTGATTTATTTATTATGGCAAATATATCTCACGCTTTTCAATCTGAGGTTGTCCAGGGCTTCATTTTGACAAGCATGGGAGGAAAGCACATTGCTCATAAAGCATAATCAGATGAGCATTTTATCGCACACTTGTTACTGGCCACTCGCAGTTTTTTCTAGATCCTTTTGATGACAACGTCTGTCTCCCACACACCTCCTTTTCTCAGTTTTTGGGGCTAATCGGTGTGACCAAAACCCCCCTGTTTTAATCCGACTCTTCTGAGGTTGCACTACAAATTGCCCACTAGAGGGCACTGTCCCCATTGAAATCCATTCAAATCTACAGGCCCAGTGGTCTCTTCTCCATGGAAAGTGTTTGTTTTGAAAGCAAAAGAGAACCAGCAAGAGAGCCCCTGGTAAGGAAACACGATTCCCCACAATTCCCCACCACCACCACCATCTGATAAGACCCTTATTCTCCACAGTACGATGAAACGAGCTTTGTTCCATCAGTGTTATAACGCAGAGCTAAAACTGTAAAAACTGGATTCTCAGTGCCAGGAAAAACATACTTCTGGGTGGGGATGGGGGCACGGAAGTAATAGCTCCCCCCCCCCCATTATGCCCACTGTTCTGAGAAGAAGCAAAAATCCCAAGTTATCCAAGGCAGGATCTGAAGGGAGAATCTGCCTTGCTGATGCACAGCTGTGCATCTACAGTTTATATTTATTTATTTATTTATTTATTTATTACATTTTTATACCGCCCAATAGCCGAAGCTCTCTGGGCGGTTCACAAAAACCGGTTTATAAAAATAGAGATCTGCTACATTCCCTGACAGTTTGCTTGATTGGAGTGAAAAGGGGTGTGAGGGTGTGCTCTCCTTATAAGAGCATCCCTGCCTCAGTTTCTCCCTATATTTTGCCTTTTAAAGGCAGCTGGGTGGATATGAGATGGATCACCCAAGACAGAGAGTTCCACCATGTGTGCAGAGCCACAGAGAAGACCCTCTTGCATGTTACCTCCAAAAGCACTCAGACATAAGCCTGGCATGCAAAATAGACTGCTCCACAGAGGCCAGTCAAACGGAGATGGCCCTTTAGGTATCCTGGTCCCAGTTTCCCCACCTGGAATTGGTTCCACCTTGAATAACCCCCACCTTGAATTGGTCCCAGAAATGGAGACGTAGTAGCTACTGGAACAGCAATGGAACCAGATGCGGCAGAGAACCAGCACTGGCCCAAAACATTAGCAGCAGAGTGCAATATAGTTGTCTAACTAAAAGGTGACTAACTAAGGCATGTGTCACCATAGCCTGATCTGCTTTCTCTGGGAACCATGTGTGAGGCTTTAAAGTAGCATGAGTTCCTGCAAAAGCAAACCGCATGCTGTACTTGCACTTCGTGCAGGGTGCTTCTCGCTAGCCAGCTGCAAAAACTGCCTTCTGACACCATTGTTAGTACGTTCCAACCCCTACACAAGTGTGGGGATATGTTATAGCTCCTAGCCACCAGCTATCAAAAACCATTGAAGAAACATCTTTAAACTGTTTTGTACCCGTTGGAGAAATATCTTTAGCTGTTACCTAGCAAAAGGCTAGAGAGAAGGTTGTCTTTCACATCACGGCCATGGAAAATATCTGGTAGTTTGCTTTTATACAGTGATTGGTAGTACGTTGCCCATAAGGGTTTTGTTGCGTTGTTTAATAAAGAGCAAGCAAAAAAAAAAAAAAATAGAGCTTGTTCCTTCAGGGGGAGACACAAGGTTTCTATAAACTTCCAATCCTAGCTACTCATTGAGAGGCTCAAGTTCTCCCTCTCCTCTCTGCCTCCTTCACTCTCAATTCAGGGGGTCATTAGGGTATTCCCATATAGCTCTAATTGAAGGAACTCATGTTTATTGAGTCATGAGGATTTGTAGTTGCGTGCTTCCCCAGGTAGCCTTTCGATCTTACAAGCACAAGATATGAATTCAGTTAACTCCATTTTACTGTCTGAACTATAGTACATTGATTTAGAGAAAAGACAGACCAGTTTAAAATAGAAAAAAAACCTAAACCTATGAAGACACTTTTCTGTATGCTGAATTTTTTTTATTGCTCTTTACCGATGATATTTATAACCCAGCCAGCCATATGTGGTTATAAAGATTTATTATGAGACTGTGGAATAAGTCCTGTTAATGTGTACTGTAAATGTCCAAGGTTTGACTTTGTAAGCCTTGGAGAGCTTTAATAATATGAAGCTATTTTGATAGAATGCCAACCAGGGTAGAATTGGAACAGTGCCTTGTATTGACAAGGGGGGAGGGGGTTGCGCTATGTGTGTAAGTCTGTAGACACAGTGTGTGTGGTTTTGTTGAAAGTGCTGGAAGCTAAACCTGTCTCTCTCTCATTCCCTCTTTCTTTTTTTCTTCCTCTTTCTTTCTTTCTTTCGTTCATTCGTTCGTTCATTTATTCATTTGTTCTTACCACCCCGACCAAAATGATCTTAATAACTGAAAAACAGACAGACTGAAAAGTAAGGACACACAATTGAAACAGTGCAAATGTGTTTTTTACGCTTCTGAATGTACAGTATACATGCTATTCCTCACACATATACTCTGGGAGGAAATAGTGACTAAAGACTTCAAAGAAGCTCAAAGGCTTTCTGTGTTGCCCTTTTAGCATGTCCAAAAGTCTTGCCCTGCTGTACTAGATGGCACTACCTACATCAAAAGAAAACACACTTTTTGGAAGCAAGTGTGCCCCTGAAGCATAGCTTGAACTTTGGGACCCTATATTCAAATTTCAGTGTAAATCCTGAACTCACTAACAGCAGCAATTCCAGGTCATCTGTTTAAAATAAATGGACATACCCCAAAACCTTGATTGAGGATCCTGAAGAAAGTATCATTTCTTGTAAATGTGACATCACACACACACACACACACACAGAGAGAGAGAGAGAGAGGGGCTGCATAATTGTTCAGCTCCTTTTGCCTCTCTTGAGCATCAGGTGCAAATGACAAGCAGGAACCCATTATCCCCAACCTCAAACCATTGGAATAGTGCTGGTAGTAGATCACATCAAAAAGGGCTGCAAACTAAAGCTTAATATGTCTTCAGAGTTTCAAAGCAGTTGGTAGGCACAATAAGGGCTGCACAGGGTGCAGAATTTACAGCTTTGGATGAACCAGAAACCCTTGGGCCACAGCTAGACCTAAGGTTTCTCCTGGGATCCTCCAGGGTTCGCCCCTGCCTGAGCACTGGATCCCCTGTGTGTCACCTAGATGAACAGGTTTGACCCCTGGATGATCCAGGGATAAACCTTAGGTCTAGCTATGGCCTGGGTCACAATGGGGTGGTGAGGATGGGATGTTGCCTGTATATCAGTCTATGGAGAACTTGGTAGGAGAGTCACCGTGGCAGGCAGGAAGAACAACTCAGTGACACAGAATAGCGAGAGAGAGAGAGAGAAGGCTGGAGAGAGGAGCAACCGGGCAGTGAGTCAGCATTAACAGAACAGAGGCAGAGCAGGAGGGACTGAGAGTGAGAAGCCGGCTTGTTAAATAAAGAAGTTTATTTTACACAACTCCTGCCTGATTCTTAAGTGGTTGCAAACCCCACTTGAAACGTGGTGGCAGCTGTTTAGAAGTAGAACCCAGTTAAAGCAGCGCAGAAGAAAAAGAAGGGGGGGCGGAAACAGCGGCAATCACTTTTTGCATCTTGGGGCGAGGCCTGAAACTCCCAGCACCATTAGATTTTAGTGCCACTGATCTAGCCCAGTCATGGAAGCACTGGGGAGAAGAATTTGATCTGTATCTAACTCTTGCCTTGGAGGGAGAGGAAGAAATCGTAAAAGTATATTACCTTATAGGAGAAAAGGGGTAAGAAGTAGGCAAGTCTCTTGGCCTGGGCACTGGCTGTGCCCTGGAAGAGTTGTTCAAGATTGATTGATTGATTATTTATTTATTGTATGCCCAAACAAAATGCAACAACGCTATTTTTTTCTCTTTTTTAATGAGGCAGTAGGGTGCTGAAGAGGAGTTGGATGCTTAAGGCCTTTGCTAGACCAGGCTATATCCGAGGGTGACACCCGGGATCATCCCTGTGCATCCAGAAGACGCACAGGGAATCCCGGGCTCAGGCAGGGATCAACCCTCCCTGGCCCCGGGATATAGGCTACCCCTTTGGGCCTGCTTTTTCCTGCAGCCTCAGGGTGCGCCAGAGACCGTGAGTGTGTGGACCATTTTCGCGGCTTTTCCCGGCTCCTCACGATTACTCGCCAGGAGCTGCGCACAGAGCGCAGCGCTCCTCAGGAGCGGGGGCAGGGTGGGGAAGCGGGGAAACCCTTTAAAAAAAAACCCCCACAATTACCTTTCCGCACGATCGTTTGTGCACATCGTCCCCTTTAAAAGTAAAAAAAAAAAAAAAGGCGGGCGCAACAGCTCTCTTCATGAGGTCGCCTCGCCTTATGCGTGAATGAGGGCGACATCCCGCGATACTTGCATCGCGGGGTCTCCCCTCATCCGTCGCGGATTTACCAGTAGGTCTAGCTAAGGCCAATGTTGCAGTTTTAAGGACTCTAGTAGGAACCTGCAATCCAGAGACAGAATTGTATGTGGAACAAGACATCAGCATCTCCATGAACGATTTCACATTGAACCACTGCCTGGAAATTGGCAGAGTAGCAGAACTTCCTAAAGCGAGGATCAGAATATTAGTAGGCATGCCCAGCCGTCACTATAGGCAGGATATGCAGCTCAGAATATGATTCCTATATTGTGGGGAACAACATAATACGAGCAAAGAAAAATGTCCAGCCTGTGGATAGAAGTGCAAAAGACGTGGCAAACCAGCCCACTTCCAAAGCTGATGTAGGAGTGTGAAGGAACCTCAAAGACTGAGAGGAAGAGCAGTGCAGGAAGAAGACAATGAGCTTCATCCCATGTACCTGTTTCCCTCGAATTATCCCCTACAGTGCTAAGCTGTCACCGTTGTTGTTGCTACCGGGCGGCTAGATCCTTTGCATACCAGGAAATGGGTTTAAGGGGGGAAATGTAACAAAATCATAAAAAATCAACGGATGACCCAATCCGATTCAAAATTGGTACACTTAAAGCTTTCCTTAATATCTATTACTGTGCCAATTTTGATGCCTTTATCTTTAAATCTTACGTAGATGTAAGCATTTGTTTATTTTTTCTTCAAATCCTGCTCCTGCACCCCAGTGGCCGCTCGGAAAACAACAAATGATACGCTCAAAAACTAGTAGCAAAATACGGCAAGGCTTTTGCCTTTGAAGCACAATTAAAGCAGGATGCATGGGAGTACTTCACAATCAAAGCAGATTATAAGCTGGAAAATTTCGGAGTCCTTTGCATGCAATTCGCAGTGCTTGCACAGTATAACGCTGGTGTGATAAAGGTCAATGATGAGCCTGAACACTGAGAGGGACACCCTAAGCCTGACTTTGGGATCAACTGTTAGATGTGATCAACATCGACTGTGCAAGGAACTCAGCCTGTCCTAAGGGAGGCATGCAGCAGCAGAGAATTAGATAGTTAATCAGTGAGAGACACGTTTGTACTATGTTCTTTATTTGGACTGGTTACTATCTCTTTAACTGAAGATTCCTGGTGTGTCCCATAATGCAATTCTCAGGCTTGCTTCCTGGTTCTAACTGCTCTCTCTGTGACAGCTACTGTTTTCTAATGCAGTTTGTAAGACGTCTCCAAGAAGTCTTGATCACATTAGTTTATCTCTCCACTCCTATTCTATCTACTAATGTTTCATTTTTATTCTAAGAATAAACAAATTCATTTTTTGTTCTCTCTTATTAAAGAATGGCCTCTCTAGCATTGTTCTTTAGGAACACACAAATTAAGACTTCCGCCAACATCAACAAACCAGGATCTCCACATAATGGCAGATACTGGGGGGAGCAATACATACCCGACTACACTGTTTGTCTATACGTTGTTGAACAAAAAAACCAGTTTGCTTTCAGCTGGATTGTGGGGCCAGCTGCAACGTGCTGCCAGTGACACTGGCTAATGAAAAGACAGGCATTGAATCATGCATTAAGGATAACAAGAGTATCAAGTGCAGACATAAGATTCACAACCCAAATAACAAGAAGTGTTATTATTTAGGGTTTGTTATTGTGAATTGGGTGGACCATATGCAACTGATTCAGGTACAGCATCAGAGCGGTTAGCAGGGCCGTCCCACTGGCTGGACAATTGGAGAAGATACTGAAAGGGTTTGGGGATGACGTTGTGACCCTCCATTTTAATTTCTGTGTCTAACTTAGGGATGCTGTGAGCGTACGACTGGGTCCACGAGGGCAGTGAACCCCTCCACGTCCAGCCCTCATGGACCCAGTCGGACGTGCCCAGTGCATGCGCAGGCCCTGGCTTCCGGCCCTTCCCCCCTGCTGCATTAATGGCGGCCACCATTAATGCACCGTGGAGAAGTGCACGATTTAAGGAGGCTCCAGAAATTGCGCATTTCCTTCTGCTGTGTTAACGGCAGCCACCATTAACGCAGTGGGTAGAAGGGGCTGCAAGCCAGCGCAGGCATCTGCCACGCACATGCGAGCACTTGGAGGAGGTTTGCGCAGCCCGGTTCACAGGAGGCAGCCTACAACAGCAGCAGCAGCAGCTGGGCAAACGCCTCGGACACCCCTAGTCTAACCAGCAAGTTTGGTGAGTATTTTTAGAGCAGGGAGAATGCGGAATTTGATTGTGAAAGAAAGCGCTGGTTCTATTCGTATTTTTGAACTATTCTGCTACACCACTGGGGCCTTAATCTGTTTGGGAATACCAGGGGTTGTTATTTCCTGGTGAGAATTGGTAAACTGGAGTGGCTTCTTATCATTTATTTTAAGGGAGGGTTTTTAACTTGCTACTTAGGTTTCAGATCATTTCTTGTTCCAATTGCTTGATTTCATATTGCAACTTAATTACCATGCATTGTGTTCTGTTTTAAAATTATTGGAATTCTAACAGGATTTACACTCAAGAGGAGATTATTGATCTGACCCACAGCCCTTATCTACGAAGCAGAACTGGACCCCCTGCGCTTACAGGCTTCCTACGTACAATGCAGTGCAATCAACCATCGGCCTTGGCTAGTCCTTTGCTCGCATGAAATCATCCCCTCCGTCAGTGCAGTATTTTTAAAGGTGATTTGAAAATTATTTCCCCAGGACAAAGTGGATGAGTGGTCTTGATACCGAGGTACGAGAAGGAAAGCAAAACACTTTGCACATGTCCAGAAATACTGCTGTTGTTGCTACTGTTCCAGGTGTTCACGGATCCTTCACAAAAACAAATGTTAGGACACAGCCTTGATGAATTCTGGCTCAAATTAAGGGCTGCTCTCCTGAATCAGGAAGCCCTTGGTGGAAAGGGAGTCCTACGTGCACAGCATGGTTCCTGTTCCTGCAGTGGAACACTGGATTGGGTTAGTTAGGGATATGTGGTTTGGGTACCAGTTGCATGATTTACATGTTAAAGGAAGCCGGTGAATAATTAAGGCTTACCACGCTGCACAAAAGTCTGTTTACTTTGTTGCTCATGAATAAAAGCCTGTGAAATTGGCAAGTTACCAGTATCCTTTGGCATATTAGGGATTGTTTGTTCAGGTTATTGCACTGAGGTACTTATATGTCTGATTCTCAGGATACCTACATGCCTGCTTTATATAGTATCAAGAAGAGAACTGATGAAATGTGCAGATAAGCTTCATATTTTGGAGATCAGTTTTGGAATATCTTTGTCTATGGCCTTAGCTAGATGGGGCGAAATCCCAGGGCGATCCCTGGGATCGTCCCTGTGTGTCCACATGATGCACGGGGGATCCTGGGATCAGGGAGGGATGATCCCTCCCTTGCCCGGGATCTCACCCTACACTTTAGGCCCATGGAACATATGTGCAGGCATCGTGATTTGTCCTGGTTCCTCGTGGTTCCTCGCGAGGAACTGGGACCCGTGCACAGGGCACAGAGCTCCTCAGGAACACTGCGCCCATCAGGGGTGGGGTGGGAGAGCAGGGATTTTTGAAACACACACACACTTACCTTTTGCACACAAGTTCTCCTGCACATCTTCTTTAAGAAAAAAACAAAATGGCGGGTGCGACACCTCTCCCTCTGAGGTCGTCACACGTGCGTGTGAACAGAAGGGGAGATCTCATGATAAAAATATTGCGAGATCTTCACCCTTGCATACCACTAGACCGGTAGTTCTAGCTAAGGCTTGTATGTTTCCATCTTACCAGTTTGAATAGGCTGAGTGAAAGATTAACTAGATTTACACTCCTAATGCAAAAAGTAGCCATATAAACCAGGTTCCCCCTGTTTGGAATTCTGAAGGAATTGTATCGTTCATCTTCCTTCTCCTTAGCAGCTAATTTTCCTGCTTCGAACGTCAACTAGTGCTGTGCCAAAACTCCTTCCCTTTTTTTTTCAATCCTTCACATTCATTTTGATGGAAAAGAAATTGCTTTTGTGGGAAATTCGAAGAAGAAAATTTTGGTGAAATCCTCACAGACAGGGAACAAGATTGTTGCACTTACCTTGTGCCCTGTCTTTCACTGGATAATAATCTTTCTGGCAATCTGCAACCTCCTTGGCTTCCTACTTTCAATTAAAGCCCAGGAGGAGATGTTATGAATAACTGCTCTCACAGGGCTGTTTCTGATCAGGAAGTGTAGACAGCCTGGGAGGCTGCAGAGTGATGGAGAGATATGCAATAGTAAGAGGTGGGTAGGCAGCAGGACAGGGGGACACAGCCGTCTGAGCCACCTCGCAAAGGCAAGGTAAGCAATTATTATTATTATTATTATTATTATTATTATTATTATTATTATTATTATTTCTTACCTGCCTCTCCCTCTGGATTGAGGCGGGGTACAACACTAATAAAAACAACATAAAATACATAAAACTAATTCAAACATTAAAACCAGTGCAACATTAAAGCAGCACACCATTAAAAAAGGCATCTTAAAATCCAACTGGGCAGGCCTGCTGGAAGGGATCAGTCTTTATGGCTTTCTTAAATTCTGGAAGACTGTTAAATTGACGAATCTCTCCCAGCAAGCCATTCCACAAACTGGGAGCGGCAGAAGAAAAGGTCCTCTGGGTAATAGTTGTCAGCCTTGTTTTTGTTGGCTGGAGTGAATTCTTCCCAGAGGACCTGAGTGTGCGGGGCGGATTGTACGGGAGAAGGCAATCCCACAGGTAGCCTGGACCCAAACCATGTAAGGCTTTAAAGGTGATAACCAACACTTTATACTTCGCCCGGAAACTAATTGGCAGCCAGTGAAGAGATTTTAAGACTGGTGTAATGTGGTCACCCCTAGGTGTACTGGTGACCAACCTGGCTGCCATGTTTTGTACTAGTTGAAGTTTCCGGACTAGGCACAAAGGTAGCCCTATGTAGAGCGCATTGCAGAAGTCGAGCCTCGAAGTTACTAGCACATGCACTACTGTCTTTAGGTCTTCTGTCTCTAGGAAGGGGCGCAGCTGGCGTATCTGCCGAAGCTGATAGTAGGCACTCCTGGCCATTGCATCTATCTGGGCTGTCATTTGGAGCGACGGATCCAGGAGCACCCCCAGACTGTGAACACAGTCTTTCAGGGGGAGCGTAACCCCATCCAGAACTGGTTGACACACCTCCAAACCCAGGTTATGACCTTTGAGAGCAAGCTTCAGTTTGTTTTTCCTCATCCAACTTGTTTTTCCTCATCTAAAACTCCTCCAAAAGAAATCCAAAAGAATTTTGAAAGTACCCTGAGAATGAGGCAGAAAAATGAGGAGAGATAAGATAGTCACAAATAAACAATACAAGGAGAAGAGTGGGTTCCTTCCAGTATTCTCTGCCTACTTCTAAAGCACACCCAGAGTCAGCACGTGTCAGGGTAGGGCAAATGCTAGCATCCCTTTTTCTTTATTTTAATTTATTGTTTAGAAAAAGTTTTTTAGGGTGGCAATGCTCAGCCTGGCAGTTTGAAGAGAAGTGCTAGGGAAGCTACAGCTCCTGGGATCTTCATTCCCCAGAATACCACTGTGCTCTGCTCTGTTGGGGCCTAGAGGGATTCTGGGAAAATGAAGCTGATGGCAGTTACTCTGGCTGTTTTGCCTGGCATTTTTTTCTCAATGACAGACTGAGAGCAACTGGCCATCGCTGCTGCCACCTGCCTGGTAAATTTCTGGAGTGGTACTGGGGCGGGGAGTCCTCAGATAGCACCTTACCCAAGTCTCCTTCAAACTTGCCACTGGCCCTACTTCAAGAAAGTCAACAGAAAACTCAACAGACCAATCCTGGCATATGCATAAGCTCTTTTTCGCAGGATGAAAGTAACATGTTGCTCTAAGTCTGATACTATGGAATACGGGGTGTTATTTCTGCCAGTCCTTAGGCTCTTTCTACACCTAAGGGTTCTCCCAGGAAAATGAAGGGATCGTCCCTGCCTGCTCCCGGGATCCCCTGTGCGGCATTTGGATGCACAGGAACGATCCACAGACGATCCTGGGGGAAAAGGCAGGTGTAGAAACAGCCTTAGGCCATTGCTAGACGAGGGTTTAGCCCGGGCTGATACCTGGGCTCACCCCTGTGCATCCAGATGACGCGCAGGGGATCCCGGGGTTAGCCCGGGCTAAACCCTCCCTTGGCCCGGGATAACTGGCACCGGTTGTGGCCCGGTATTCCTGCAGCCCTGGGCTGAGCCCGGGGCTGCGGAAGGTCTAGCCAGTTCCGTGGCTTTTCCTGGCTACGCGGCTTACTCACGAGTAACCAGAAGAAGCTGTGCGCTGTGCCCATCGGGCCGAGGGGGATCACGGGGGGGGGGGGGGGGAGAGATGGGGGCCAGGTGGAGAAGAGCAGACCCGGCTGGAGAGATGTGGGGGAAGAGCAGAGCCAGGGTGGGGAGATCGCAGCCGGGGGGGATCAGAGATTGCAGCCGGGGGGGCGGAGGGGGTATCGGTCATGGCGGGCATGTGGGCGATAGAACATGATGGGCGGGCAGGGGGGCATCGGACATAGCGGGGGTGAAATTGGGGTCAGGGGGGAGCGGGGAACCCTTTTTTGAAAAAAACCAAACCCCTACCTACCTTTGTCGTTCGTGCACTCCTGTGCACATGGCCCCTTTAACCTAAAAAAAAAAAATGGCCGGCGTGACGGGGCTTTCCTTTACCCCGTTGTGTGTCACGTGTAGACTGGGGCGACGGCCCATGCTAGCTGCAGCGTGGGCTCGCCCTTACTCCTGACCGGATTAACAAGTAGGTCTAGCAAGGCCCTTAGTTTCACTGGGAAATTCCCCTCATTCACATCTTTTAGAGCAGACAGAGGCTTTAGCTAGACCTAAGGTTTATCCCAGAATCGTCCCGGAGTCAACCCTGTTCATGTAAATGACACACAGGATATCCCAGGAGCAAGCCGGTTTATCCTGGGATAAACCTTAGGTCTATCTAAGGCCGGAGTAAAAAAAAGCAATTCACCCCACATTCGTTGCAGGTGGAAGTTTGCTATGACTGGGGCAGGATTCCAAACTTTGACACATGTTAATTGCAGGGCTGCTGAACCCCTATCTCAGACAGGCATGTGCTGAAAGAGCCCTTATGTTACCACCATTAGTTAGAGTTGTGATTCAAAACAAATTAAGGCACAGAGTCTCTGTGCACATGCAGGGGACTGTTCTGCCGAGAGGAACTCAGTTTCACGCACACACATACACAGACTTCTTTAAATGCACAATGTCTCTGAAATGGGGGAAATCATTTATGTTAGAGATTCATTTGCCCTGAAAGCCGCCTACTGGAAAGGTTTCAATGTTTGGACACTAGTAATAATGTGGCATCATCCCTCAGACCAAAATGTTTAGGGTGACCTTGAGATGGAAAATGAAATCAGGGAGGCCTCCAAACGACAAAGTGTTGTAATACTGGGTGACTTCAATTATCCTCACATCGACTGGATAAATGCATATTCCAATCATGACAAAGGCCGGATCTACACTAGTCTTATAACGTTGCTAGTGTCCCTTTCTAACGTGGTTCTCTGTATCGGTTCTCTGTATCACAGGGCACACTAGCGTGACTTACGTTTAGCTGTAACGTTGCAGCAGGGCACATTGTTAAATCCTTTCCATTGTTCTCCCTCTTCTCTGAGAGTAGCAGAGTTGCTGGGTTTGCTCTGCCCACTGCCTGCCCCATTCCTAGCCAGCAGTGCAGGGCAATAGTTATAAGCACACACACAACCCCCCTCCCAAAACATCTTAACACAAGTCCCAGGGAATTGCCAGAATGCATAGGAGCCAGCCACTTTACTGAAGCTAAGTTGGGCTGGGTCTGGTCAGGGTTTGGATGGGTGACCAAATTAGAAAGTTTTAGCAGCAGCCCCGTTTTGGACTGGGAGCAGAGACCCTTGCTAATTTTCCTGCAGGGAGCTACAGCGATCCTTTGAGCGCTCCTCAGCTCCTTTGCAAAGAGGGGGGAAATGTTAAAAAAAAAATCATAAAATATCAACTGATGACCCAATATGATTCAAATTTGGTATTTGAATTACTGTGTCAATTTTGGTGTCTTTATCTATAAAGCTTATGCAGATGTAAGCATTTGTTTAAAATCCTGCTCCTGCGCCCACAGCTGCGGCTCGGGCAAATCTTTTGCAAAAGGAGCACAATTAATGCAGGATGCCTGGGAGTACTTCACAATCAAAGCAGATTCTAAGGTGGAAAACTTCGGAGTCCTTTGCATGCAATTGTCAGTGATTGCACAGTATAAGGCTGGTGTGATTTATCTGCTGTAGCAGATAAGATAGCAAACGGGGCGAAGGAAGGAGAACAGGAAGTGTGCGGAGCAAATCCAGCAGCTCTGCTACTCTCAGAGAAGAGGGAGAGGAAAATTACCGGTAGAATGAGGCACATGAATCTGTAGCCATGCTGGAACTAAGAAATAGAACCTGTAAGTACAACTCATTTACAATGTTAGAGACCCAGGGTCACGTGACGCTGTGCGTTACAGTAACCCATTCAAAACATTAGAATAACATCAGTGTAGATTCCCACAAAGAGGTTAAATTTCTTGATGTCCTCTTGATGTCCTCAATACCACTATAAAGCAGTAGAGTGACTCCTGCTTTTTATATACCGCTTTCATACAGCTTTCATAGTACAATATCTTGCTTGGTGTAGATGAGGCCTGATATGAGGTAACTGGTGGAAAGAGTGTCGAAATGGAGAATCAAGATGGTTAAATCCTTGCAAAATGCATGGAGCTTACTCAAAAACACAATAATAGAAGCTCAGCTAAAATGTATTCCACACGTTAGGAAAGGTAGCACCAAAGTCCAAGAGTTCACCAGCATGGTTAACAAGCAGTGTCAAGGAAGCTATTGTAGAAAAGAGGGCTTCCTTCAGAACATGGAAGTCTTGCCCAAGTGAGGAAAATAAAAGGGAGCACGAACAATAACGGATGCAAAAAGGCATTTAAAATTCCTTCCTTATAGATTTAGATATAAATTCCTTATACATGGAAAACTAAATATCAGGGTGAAGGGTCTGGCATAGCCTTTTTCTTGATAAAGTTAGTTTTCTACGTCCTGGAATCTTTTTCTCATGGGGAATCATTGAACCATGCAATCTCCCATGTGCAGTCTGAACTGGTCCAATGCCAGGATATTTCAAAAATTGTATCCGTACGAACTAGGTGCTAAACCATCTAGCTAAATAGAATTTAATGTTGAAGAAGAATTCTCTGCTGCTTAGGGACAGCTGGTAAGAGTAGTTCTGCAGAGCTCTGTAGCTGGAGGCTCTGTATGTTTGAACAGGTCGGTGTCATGATTCCGAGCCCTCCTACCAAAATTGGCCATGTCTACACCAGCCATTTATTCTAGAATAACATTGTCCCTTCATGCTGCGTGAGGCACAGCTGATCCCGCTGTGATCTCAAGTCCACCAAGGACATTGCTGACTTGATTTTTAGCGGCTTTTCCGGCTCTCTCGTTACAATCCTGAAGTCTATGGCTGATCAGGGCCAGTGCCAGACTATTTTGTGCCCTAGGCAAGGCGAGCTACTTGCACCCCCCCCCCTCCAAATTGCGCGGAAGTCTGAACAGGTGCGCCAAGTGGAGAGCTGGGACTGGCTCACTTCGATTTGGGACCGAGCTGTCTGGAATTCACCGGGACTTACTTCCGTGCGAACGCAACCCGCTACGCAGCCTGGCGTCCCGATCACGTCCGCACGTTTACTCAGGGGAATAAGGCTTCCGAGTAAGGAGGCATAGGCGGAGCAGGCCGCACTGGTGCCTCCCGGTGCAACTCTTTCTCGGATGCAAGTCCCGTTGATCCACGCGCACAGGATTGGGAAGCAGGAGAGTTTGCCTTGCGAGGAGTCCACAAGTCCCTAGCTTTACTGGGGAAAGGGAGAGAGAGTCCCACTTGCCCGCCTGCCTGGACATCGCGGCCTGTTTGAGGAGAGAGGTGAGGTGACCCGTTACCCTTTCCTCAGGAGTAAGGCAGAGGCTGGCTTGGGCCAGGGTCGAGCTTGCCACGTGCTTTTTCTTCTTCTTCTGGTGGTGGTGGCCTCCCAGCTCTGGGAGGGCGGCTTCCAGGCGGAAGTCCGAATGTGGAGCCCCTACCCCACCCCAGTGTCCCTGGCTTTGCTTCGGCTGGGCGGGCGTGGGGCGCCACCTCGCCCGCCCAGACCCAGCTGAATCCTCGGGCTGGGCTGGCCCGGCTCACAGCCAACAACACGTGTGAGTGCTGCCCAGCGCCTGGTGCCTCTCTTAGCTTGGCGTTCTAGGCGGCTGCCTGAGTGGCCTTTATGGTAGCACCAGCCCTGCGGCTGATGTGTCCCTCTTCACAAAGCTGTTGCTGTTTGGCGCAAGCTCCTGGCTCAATGAACAGCCAACCCGCTGTCAGGGGCATGGGCATCCGCGTATTTAATCACTGAGTTTTCTTTAAAAAAAACAAATATATCTGTGCGCAGGAGCACATTTTCGACACAGTACCTATCACCCCTTGTGTTGCTGTGTGTCTGCACTGGTGCACATCTCACAGGAGTTATTTTTTTAAAAAAAAATCCGTGCCAATGCATCTGTCTTGTCCCACCCATTTCTGCCAATACACATTCGGAGCTGCCATCATGGGGCACACGTCCTCCTGCAACGGCTCTCCTTTACTTGTGGGAAACTTCTCTAACGTGAGCCCCGTGAACGATGAACACGGAAGCAGGGAACCATAGCAATCATCCCTCCTCCATTGCGAAAGGGCTGTAGGTGTAGATTAGGCCAACAAAGAGATTTTTTGTGCAATCTACAAAGTCTTCATTCAGTAAAACAAAAACAAACACAAAAACCCTCTTCACACCTGAAGGAACTGTGAAGGCTTAGAGCTATCTTCTAAGCCTAATTAGCTAAACAAAGAAAGCAGTCGCTTATCAACTAAATAGTTTTTCACTGTGCTCAAGAAGCTTTTATCAAATGCCTCCTTCAGGGGCTGTCTTCATAACAGAACCTCTGACATGTAGTTAGGCCAGATCTACACCGGATATAAAATTTTGAAAGTGGTTTGAAAACGGTATACAGAATGTCATGGGCCCCAATAGTTGTCAGTGCACTTCAATACCATTATAAAGCAGTAGTGTAGATCCTACCCAAGTCTAGCAGACTGTGCCCCATCTCCTCGCAACTCCACTCATTGACCTTGCAGGCAGACTCCGGGATCTGTCAGTTTTGATGCTCCCTCTCCCTCCAATAAAGACTGAGGGCCTTGCTAGACCTAAGTGAGACTCCAGGGGAGAGGAGGGGAGACCTTGCGTTGTGAATAGCGCGAGATCTCGCCCTTATTCAGATGCGAGATGAGATGAGCTCTGGAGGAGAGCTGTCGTGGCCACCATTTTTTTATTTTTAAAGCGGCAGGAGGCAGGAAAGGTAAGTAGGGGTGTTTTATTTTTAATTCTCCTTCCCCCCCCCATCTGCGATTTCCCTCCGGCCCCATTCTCCTTCCCCCGCCCGCCCCCCGCCCACAATGTCTGATCCCCCACCCCCCGGCCCCATTTTCCTTCCCCCGCCTGCCCCCCTGCCCATGACGTCTGATCCCCGCCCGCCCCCCCGGCCCCATTCTCCTTCCCCCGCCCGCCCCCCGCCCATGACATCTGATCCCCGCCCGACCCCCCGGCCCCATTCTCCTTCCCCCGCCCGCCCCCCGCCCATGACATCTGATCCCCGCCCGCCCCCCGGCCCCATTCTCCTTCCCCCGCCTGCCCCCCCGCCCATGACGTCTGATCCCCGCCCGCCCCCCCGGCCCCATTTTCCTTCCCCCGCCTGCCCCCCTGCCCATGACGTCTGATCCCCGCCCGCCCCCCCCGGCCCCATTCTCCTTCCCCCGCCCGCCCCCGCCCATGACATCTGATCCCCGCCCGCCCCCCCGGCCCCATTCTCCTTCCCCCGCCTGCCCCCCCGCCCATGACGTCTGATCCCCGCCTGCCCCCCCGGCCCCATTCTCCTTCCCCCGCCCGCTCCCCACCCACGATGTCCAATCCCCCCGGCCTCCCCAGCCCCGTTCTCCTTCCCCCACCCACCCCACCCATGATGTCCGATCCCCCACCCAATGTCCACCCTGCCTGCAATTCCCCCCAATGTCCCCTGGGCCACGATTCCCCCCAATCTCCCTGGCCTCTGTTTCTCGCCCCCCATGTCCTCACCATATCCCTGATGGCCACAGCGCTCCTGTGGAGCACTGCAGCCCGTCTGCTGTTTTTCCCAGCTACTCGGCAGTAAATCCTGTAGCTGGGAAAAGTGGCGGACCTGACTACACGCACGCGGTCCCGGCCTCAGCCCGATCTGAGGCCGGGTCCGCGGGAAGAACCGTGCTACAAGCAGTTTCCGTTAGCGCAGTGCCAGGGCAGCACGAGCCCTGGCTGAGGCCAGGATCCCCTGTGCGTCATCTGGATGCACAGGGACGAGCACGGGCCTTGCAAGTCGCAGGGTCTAGCAAGGCCCTGAGTACCTGGGGGAAAGGAGGAAAATGATATCGGAACTTAAGTTTCTTGTTTGATAAGTTCCTCAGAAGATTCTTCCTTGAGTCATGGACAATCTTGGGGAATTTCCTCCCACGCTCCCTGTCTCAGCTAAGCTTCTTCTAGTTCAAGCTTTGAGTTTGACTCAGCATCTAAAACCAAACCAGGGAGCTCGAGCGCCATCTTGACAGTCAGGCCCTTTTGGTCTAGTGGTGGCTGTACATTGAAAGGAGCCATAGCTGCCTTGAAAGTTAAAAGAAAAAAAAGAAGTCACTTCAGCACAGCCTTCTTCAACCTGGGGCGCTCCAGATGTGTTGGACTACAACTCCCAGAATGCCCCAGCCAGGCTGGGGCATTCTGGGAGATGCAGTCCAACACATCTGGAGCGCCCCAGGTTGAGGAAGGCTGCTTTAGCACATTCATTTTCAGTCCACACATCCTGACACCTACTTTACAGTATTCTCCTGCATATAATTTAATTTTAATGCAAATTTATGAGCTCCCTTGTTGGAAGTGTGGCATTACATGGAATTATCTAAACCTGGAACTCAACTCCATTTGCTAAATTGGTTTTTTAAACATTTAATTCATACAACAATTAAAATCCTTCAGTTGGCTAGTTATCTTTAATTTTAAAAGGAACATGAGTGTAATAAATGCAAAATGAGACAGACAATATACGAGCCAAAGTGTGTCTTTTCAGTTACCAAAAATCTGGAGAATGAACCATTTCAGGTAGATCTTAAGCCAGTATGTGAAGCAGATAGTACAATGCTGAAGAAGAAAAATACGAGAGGTTTGAATGAAAGACAGGCAGACAGACAGACCTGTTTCAGTCTTAGTAAGGAAAATCTCTGTATTATGTTTTGCAGCCAAGCACTATGTTCATGAAACGAATTATGCTGTCTTTGGCATTTTTAAAAAATTAAAGAAAAACACTAATATATAGGACCTAATTCTCACTGAGGTGGTAAACCTGTACCACATTAGATGCAGTTTGGGGCTCACATGATTTATTTCTCCTCGATACAAAAAGAAATCCATTCACATAGGAAACTAGCATGCCAGGGACAAGGCTAAGCTAAACCCCTCCATCCTAATGTGCTAGCTTTCTATATGAAGAGATTTATTAATTTATTTCCCATGGAGGACCAAGTGATCATGTGAGTCCCAACTGCAATCTGAGACCCTAGGCATAGTGTGTGCTTCAGCCCCTACCCTTATGTGAACACACAGTCCTAAGGAAAGAATAGAGGGTTTCAAAGGCAGCCCTTCTGACTATACCTCAGCCCCATAGTAGGTTAGTGAGTTATGAGGACCTAATACAGAGCTCCATCACACCAGCGTTGTATCGCACTTTTGTCCTGCCTTGTTTACCATTTTGCCCTGCGATCCTCACACTGTCCTGCAGTCATCTTCCCTCTTCCCCTCCATTTTCTGTGTTTTTCTGGGGTGGGGAAAGTGCGGCATTTTTTCTCCATGTGGATAAAACCACCCTTCAATCCCTGTGTATTGCTGTCCTCACACTATGTCACAGAATGCCCCTTCTTGGGGGGATGTGTGTTGAAGGGTGTTCTTGCTGGCAAAAGAGGAGGCTGGGGCGGTTCTCCTCCAGTCCATAGAACTGCTCAACTGGGAAGGGGGTGGGAGGGAGAGAGGGCGCACGAAGACCCCACACAGAAGGAAGCATCATCTCACCTCTAAAGGCAAGAACAGTGCCCAGCTGATGAAATGCTAAATTGCTAAAATGCTAGACAACAAAACCAGAGGTGGAGGGAAGGCACCCACGCCCATCACAATGTCCATCAACCACATGAAGCAATGAACTAGAGGGGGAAGGAGAAGGGGATAAGGTGGGGTGAGTACAATAGCGGAAGAGTGAACAAATGAAAAGAGATTTCGCCGATACAATGGCAATACCAGGAAGGCACATGCAAGGGACCAGCGTTTGACACGCTAATGAAACAGTGGTGGAAACCACAGATCATACCTGGGGGGGAAAGTAAGTGTGATGGACCCCACACTGTGCAGTAGGTGAATGTGTAAGAAATAGGCAGGAATATTCAGAGCTGGTGTAGAACAACAGCTAATAGTAAGAGTTCTAAGCCAGGAAGTATCCCAAACCACTCCCTCTCAGGGGAAATCTACACTACTGCTTTTAAAGCACTTTGAAAACGTTTTGAAAGCTGTATATGCAGTGTGTCCTGGGCCCCAACCGTTGTCAGAACTGTTATAAAGTGCTTTAAAGCAGTAGTGTAGATTCCCCCCCCCCCCCCCTGAGCTTCATCCCCTCTGACCCATCCATAATACTAACTTATCTGTCAGAGTAGAGTAGAGTTCTAATAATATATTTGAGTGGCTTGGATCACTCAAGATTTCTTTTATAAATGCTAAATTTCCAAAGAGCTTCACCTATTGGGTGGTAAAGAAATGTAATTAATTTTTGAATAAATAAATAAATAAAATGCTTTATGGAACATTGGTGAAGAATTAAGGGAGAAGCATAATGTGAAGTGGACAAAAAGAGGGATTCATTTCATCCCCCCACCCCATCATTCTCTGCCTAGATGGGTCTGTTTATGTTTTGAGGTAAGGGACAAGTGCTTCAATATATACACGATTTAAATATATTGGAAGCAAATATAAAACGTTTCGTTTCATATAGTCAAAGAAATATATAGCACGCTGGACCCGCACCATGTGCACCAGAAGGGAATCCCCACTGGCATACTTTGAGAAATCTATCCCCTCCTTCCACTCACCCAAGGCGCACCCAGCCATTGTGGGTGCCAGGCAGCCGGCCCTCCTCATCCTCACACCCAGATATTCAAAGGCCCGGAAAGTGTATTTTAAGGATATGTATATTTGTAATCCATGAACACGTGAGTCCCACATTGAGGCTAATATAAATATTAGTAAAGAATGATTGCACTGACTAAGTAATGCCTGTCAACACCTCAGACAGGAACAAATAAGAAAAAGGGAATATAAATTGTTTTCTCCATTAGATTTAATGAATGCCCATGGTAGTAAATTGACATTTTTAGGTTGCTTTCGCCAGAGAAACCGTTGTGTCTGTTTTATTAGTATTCAATCTCATGCCAAATTTGCACTTTCCTACAATTTCCCTGTTTTATAGCACAGCCTCTTGGGTCCCCTAAGCAGTTTTGTTAATCAACTACTTTCCATTTGGGCAATTATAATATATATGAATGTGAGTTGTGCAGTAAAAGTTGCAATAAACTAGGCCCTTTCTTACCAGGAAACACAAATGCAAGATCTAATCCTTCTTTCATTGAATATTTCTGAAAGTCAAGAAGCTGCTGCAATTTCCCACGCCCAGGGCCTTCTTACTTTGGTAACAGAAATTCTAACTCGAAACCTGCTCAAACGATTGCATTTATCTGCCTATCAGTCTGCACTGGTACATTTAGTTTCACTATTTATTTTTCCATATTGGAATGTAGTGCAATCCTCATAGCAGGACGCAAAATATCTAAAGCCAATCATCATCATCATCATCATCATCATCATCATCATCATCATCATCTATATAATCTCAGAATAACCCTGCAAAATTACCAAAAAGAGACAATCTAAGACATGATATTAAGGACTTTTTCATGCATTAAACATTTGCCACTAAGAACATCATGCAGCGATCTTCCTGCATGTCTCCTGCTCATCTCCTGCTCCTTATGCCATTTTAAAATAATCCTCAGAAAACATGACTTTTCTAAGCTATAGCGATATTTGTCGCTATTTCCTGCCACGTGCAGGAGAAGTTTTGCTATGAAATGCCCACTAGGAGGCACTGTCCAACTAAACTGAATGGGCCACGTGGTCGCTGTTTTTATGGCTACAGCTAGACCTAAGGTTTATCCTGGGATCATCTAGGGTTCGCCCCTGCCTGAGCCCTGGATCCCCTGTGTGTCACCTAGATGAACAGGTTAGACCCCTGGACGATCCAGGGATAAACCTTAGGTCTAGCTATGGCCTACATCAACAATGAGCTGATACTATTTGGAGGTAGCAACTGGAGCTGCCTAAACTTAACTCCTGCACTCGTCTACGCAGGTAGAAATGGGTGGCAGCTATGGGGCAGGCAGGGCAGTTTGCCCTTGCCATGCTGCTGCAGCCCAATGGGGGCAACGCATTAACTCTTTGTTGTGCTAGCCGCTTGCTTTCCTCTCTCTATCAGATATGACATCCCAAGTTCCTCTCTGCCAACCAGCACTCAAGCTGTTATCTCTTCCACTGCTGTCAGTGGCACAGGGTAGGGTGGTGGTGGAACAAATGGGAAGTAGGATGTGGGTGGAGGCTATGGGTGCCAAACTTTTAACCCCTGTTTTGCTGGCTTTCCCTCAGCTGTTTTCCCTCAGGCGTGAAGGGCAACTCTGACATGGCACGCATGCTATCTCAGGGCCGAGCACTCAGGCTGCTGACCGATAGGTCCCAGAGCCCTGTGATTCATCAGTCACATGTGCATCGCAAGGGCGCTTTGTCACTTGTCACACACGTGCTGGTCCCTTTGCCCAAGGCACATTGTGGTTTGAAAGGGGTCTGGCATTATGGTTGGAAAAAATGATTTCCCAGCTTTTGTGTGTTCAGTTAGACTGTTAACTCACAAACCATTGTCAAGCAAGAGCTACACCAAGCAGGATATAACACTTTGAAAACGTTTTGAAGACTGTATAGGGAGTGTGTCCTGGGCGCCGGCAGTTGTCAAAACTGTTATAAACCATTTTAAAGCAGTAGTGTAGATCTGCCTACATTTTGCCACGATCACAGGTTTTATTAGGAAAGACATGTCTGTAGTGCCTCCTCCTGCTACACTCCTGCCTCCTCACAGACACCCACACCTAATAACCCCCCCCTGTTACACTCAAGCCTCCACCTCCTACATGACCCCCCCTCCTCTGACTCCCCGCCACAGGCATCACCTCCTGAGACCCTACCCTGAAGGCCAGGCAGGAACCCCCATATCCTCCTGCCAGCCTGGAGCCCACCCACCCCCTCATCCTGCACACACCCAGCATGAGCAACCTGACTTACACACCTTCTGTACTTTCTATTTCAGACTTTTAAAAACACATTGACTTTGCTAAACAAAAAATACAAATCAACCATCCTTTTGCAGGGGTGGGGCACAGCTCTTTTAATTCCCTCTCCCAGCCTTAAACCTTGACTTGGACCAAGCTGCTCTGCCATGGAGCTCCAGAGGACCCCTTTAAATCCTCCCCCTTTCGACACATGGCACAGCTCAGTGTGTATTTTCTAAAGCCTCCAACAAACTTCTTCAATAAATAAATGGAGGTTTGCGGGGGTGGGGGGAACTCACAATAGCCTAATCCTTGACCAACCTTGCTGGATTTCGACTTTGTTGTAAGTTGGTCCATTCTCTCCTAGCCTGGCAGATCTGGTGGCTTTCCATCCATATTTCATGCAACATGTGGTTGGCCATGCCTTTTCACTTTCCCCCCTCGAATTTTAACAACAACAACAACAACAACAACAACAACAACAATAATAATAATAATAATAATATTCTATCATATCCTATGCACTAGAAGAACTTCCCGTGTACTTATAGGGCAATGCTAATTTCCATCTCTGATGCCCTACATGGAGAACTAATCCTTTTTCTCTGTAACATCTCATAATAAGGTTTGTTATTCACCAAACCTAGCTAATCTGCTAGTAAATTACTGTAGTTATCTACGTACAAAATTTGGGACAGATCAGAGAAACGGGAGATTCGCTGAGCCCCCAAACCTGTGTTTTTCCCAACTATTTCGACCCTTATCCATGCTTCGCTATGGCATTCACACTCTACATTGTTGTTTTGGTGGACAATTTTAGAAACCTTACATGCGTAGAGTTTTTAATTTGATGAGAAATCAAAAATAGAAACTGCATCTGGCACTGATAATTCCTTATGGAAACATTTTCACATCCTGGTATTTAGATAAACTCTTAAGTTGCTCAGGTAACTGGGCATTGTAAAATCTTCCATGACAAGAATGCACCTGTTTCTAAGGTGCCACTTACACATTATCTAAGAAAAGGAAACACATCAGCCCCTTAAAAAAAAAGGACAAAAGAAGGCATAGATTTGCATATATTTTGCATGTGCTAGAAATATTAGAGATATTTGCTATAATCTCAATAGAAACACAATACATCTTTGTGCCTGCTCAGCCTGCTGCCCTGGTTTTAACTCTCCCCTTCTTAGGGCTCTTCTTTGCCTTTAAACCAGAGTTCACCGGGACAGCCCTTCCAACACACTCCTTCCAAACCTTAATATAGAAGATTGTCCTCTGTAAAGCAGGACAACTGGCCAACCTCCTTGTTGTTTGTGGATCCAGCAGATATTGTAGTGACATTAACATTTAAAACAGATGAATTCCTAAGCAACTATATTTATGTTCCTTTAGTAACCAAACAAAAGTACACAGCATGAAAGACACAACAGAAGAAACAAATCCATTACTTAAAGAGCATGCTGCAAATGAAAACAGTGATTTTTAAGGAGCAAGCCATACATCCAGTACCTTATCACACCTATGGGCATTTAAAAAGCTGTCCCAGAGAAGAGTTAGGGAGGTCTGTATACCGTACATTTTCATGAATAAGCAAGAATCACTAACTTGAAAAGAGTCTTTGAGCAGTAGTTTGGATTAGTGAAATCTCAGGTTCTAACCCAAAGATAATATTTCCTTCTGTATTTTCACAGAATTTCTCCTCCCAACCCATCATCATCATCATCATCATTTATTATATGGTCACAGACCCAATGAGAGACAGTGGCAGACATTATTAAGACAGTAAAAACACAATCATTAAATCATTATGCTGAAGGCAGAGAAGTTATTAAAACATATGCATGTTTAAAATATCTTAACATAGTTAAAACACCTGAGACAAAGAGAAAAGAAAAAATATGAAAACAACAACTTGAGACAGAAGTTGCAATTACGTTGGAGAAATTGTCTTATGAGTCCTTTGTACAGAGAAACGGAACCTAACCCCTGCCTCTGTTGTTGGTTTGTTCATCCCTGCCAGGAAATATTCCAAATACTGCTCAAATGACCTTCCAGGGCATTTCCTCACGATAGGGCCAAGAAGACTATTTCGTTCCTCCCTGTGGAGGATGGATATATATATATATATATATATATATATATATATATATATATATATATGCCCTAACAATTCAACAGAAATTTAAACAACAAATTAAGTTTAAATTTCCTTGCTTTAGATTTTCAGGGTCCCTTCCTTAATTTTATGATCAATCTCTGTGAACTACATTTTTTTTTCATTCCTTCCAAATGATTATTTCTATTGAACTTCCTCTTTCACCGACTCCATCCTTATCAAAGCATTGTCTTAGCTTAATCCTACTAGAGAGATCCCAGGATACAGGTGAGCACATTAATCCTTTGTGCTGACAGCAACACAAACCAAAGATTAGAAAGGTAAAAAAGTAACTAGAGGTGAAAAGAACAAGAATTTGCTGGGGCAAAGTTGAACTTAGCAAAAAGGTGAATAAAACCAAAGTGAAAAGACAAATCAAATTTATATTTGTCACAAGTAAACCTTGACACATATTTACCAGGGGCATTCCTTCTTTCCTAAGACCTGGTCATGGTAAAACTCACTTTTCCTATTTTGCCTTTTATGGAGAGACGTTGGGGTTGCCTTTATATATATAAAAAATTGTTGTTAGTGCACACATGTGCATCAGAGTTCTTCTGATTTCAGCCCCCTCCTCTGTGTGTGTGTGTGTATGTGTAAGTGTCCTGACTCCAGAGCATATGCATATAAACTAATGTGCACACCCAGACACAAAAATACAGAATGCTGCTTCCCATTGGCTACCACCCCACAACCACCTACATCTAAATGTTGCTTAATGTGATTAACTTACGGCTGGTTCATGAAGTCACGAAGAGTCGGAAACCAGTAAACAACAAATAAATGCAATCAGACCACATCCATTCTGAAATCAAGTATTCTTTATTTTTTAAAAAAAATAAGATAAAAATAAAGAATACTTTATTATCTATCATCTAGCTATCTATCTATCTATCTATCTATCTATCTATCTATCTATCTAAAACACTTAAGTATGTTTCCGTAAAGGCTTCAGCTGATACAGGTTGCTAAGCAACAGTAACGTGTAATGTCAGCTGATACAGGTTGCTAAGCCCCTCGCCCGACTCCTCCGGGCTTTCCAAGGTAATCCTACCCTCCTTTTTGCCACTTTGCTCCTCCCCACACGAAGGGGGCAGCGCCACGGTCCGGATCATGAGCGAGGCACGGCCAGGGCCCTTGGTAGCCGGGTGGGAGGCCGCTCACCTACTGCAAGCCCAGGCCCTGGCCTAATCTCATGCAAGCTGGGCAGGCGGCCCAAGGCTGATATGCTACAACGGCGTATCTTACGCCAGGTACAGCTAGTTATTATTATTATTATTAAAAAGGGAGTTGTTGAGGAAAGTTTGCTAACAGCTATTGAAAAAAATGTAAACCCCTTTCTATTTTTCTTTCTTTTATTTTTTTAAAAAATGCATCCAAGGTTTTGCAGTTACAATCTGCTGCAAAACACACTCTCAGGAGAAGGTGTTTTTTAAAAAAATAAAAATAAAAAATCGTTCCCACCCTTCAGTTTATTCACTTAAAATCACCCCAAGTTGCTTTCCTCTCTGCCCCGTTTGGAAGAAGCAATTGGGGAGAAGAGTATCCCAAGTTAAAATGCCCATATCCCTGCACCAGTGGCCTTAGCTAGACCTAAGGGTTATCCTGGGATCATCCCGGGGTCGTCCCTGCCTGCTCCCGGGATATCCTGTGTGTCATTTACATGATCAGGGATGACCCCGAGACGATCCCGGGATAAACCTTAGGTCTAGCTAAGGCCTGAGGTAGATTGCAGCCTCCTCCGATTGCAGCATTGGGGGGGGTGGAGGGACTCTCAGATGGAAAAATGCATGCTACTCATGACATGTGTGACTGGACACTGAAGATGTGTGTGCAGGATGCACTATCGCATAGTAAAACGATTACACCATACAGCAGGAAACAACTTTTCAGCAATGTATAATTGAGATGGGAAATTTTTTCCTGGTGTGACAGTAGCTGTTTCAGATACTCAGGAGTGCTTCCAGATGAGGTTTTTCTTTTATCAAGCATTCACCCTTCCTCATTCACAGAAGTTTATGGGGAGTCCAGATATCATCATCATCATCATCATCATCATCATCATCATCATCATCTATTTGTAATCCTTCCATGTTTTCCCACTGCTCCTTCCGTATTTTTCCTTACCATGGAGAATCTCTTAAGGATAAAAAAGAAGGCAACAAAGACAGAGTAGTGGCATGATGCCTTCTGATATTAGTGCTAGGACCCACCCACCCCCTCTGTCTGGAAGCTCCCCAGGGCAGGATCTACACTACTGCTTTATAACAGTATTGAAGTGCACTGACAACTGTTGGAGCCCATGACACATGCCATATACCATTTTCGAACCGCTTTCTAAGGGCATGTCTACGCCAGCCATAAAATCCAGGCTGATCTCGTGTGGGTCCCTGTGCCTCCATATGATGCGCAGGGAATTCCGGGGGCAAGTGGGGATGGCCATGGGTTTTCTGCAGGATATCAGGAACCATGGAAAGAAGCCATCATAAATTTATTCCTCCCAGAGGGCCTTTTCAGATCAGGAAGTGCAGGCAGCCTGGGAGACTGTAGAGCAGTGTTGAGATGTGTAATAGAAAGAAAAATATAGACATTACTCTCAGCCACCTTATATTGATTAGGTAAGAGTAAAAAAAAACACCAACACACATTCAGAATAAATTATAAAACACCCTTAGAATGAGGCAGAAAAATTGAAACCCCTTTCATGGGGGGAAGGAAAACTTTCAGGAAATTCCTGAGATTTTTCTTTTCTTACCTCCTAGAAATTAAAGAACACTTTTCAGAATTTTCGCCACATTTTCTTCACCATTGTTTTTTGGGTGGTGGCTGCATTTCCTTCCCTCAATGCCCTGGAGTTATGCTAGGTATATGGGGGGTTGGAGAGGATGCAAAATGGGGGCTGGTCTGCCAACACAGTTGATGCAGTGCAAACCTCCCCCCCCCCAAAAAAAAACTCTTAGGAGAAAAAAGAAAGAATTTCTCCTCTCCCTGGAGGAATTCAGTGAAATTGCTACTCCAATTCCACTACCTACAAATAGGGCATAGAATTTTGAGAGGCCGCTTGAGAACAGCTCTAATTACAACTAGGGGTGTGCCCGGACCCCCCGATCCGCTTCTCTTCCAGATCCACAATTGTGGATCGGGCAGCTTCGCTCTGCCCCGCTCCGCCTATAGTTCACTCCGCTCCGCTGCTCTGGATACGGATTGGAGCTCCACTTCCCCCCCCCCCCAGGCATGCATTGAAATCCAAAAAAGTCTACAACTTTTTTCTGTTAACGTTAGAAACCTCAAACTTGGCACCATGATAGCTTATCCGTGTATACACACGCATGCCAAGACTCAAGCAAATCCAAGCCTCCCCTGATTTTGGGGGAATTTTTGAAAATTGGACACCCCATTTTCAGACATGGACTGTTCTCCAACATTTTGACAGATAAAAACTTGGAAGCAGGCACCCTCACAGATGCCATCTAGATCCACATTTATGGCAAGTTTCAAGCACATCCCATCATCCCCTGATTTTTGGCAGGGCTTTAACGTCTAACGCATCACCCGTAACCCAATTCACACCCCTTTCGTCAATTTTCATGTTAGAAACCTCAAACTTGGCACCATGATAGCTTATCCATGTATACACATGCATGCCAAGATTCAAGCCAATCCAAGCCTCCCCTGATTTTTGGGGAATTTTTGAAAATCGGACACCCCATTTTCAGACATGGGATTTACTCTGACATTTTGACAGATAAAAACTTGGAAGCAGGCACCCTCACAGATGCCATCTAGATCCACATTCATGGCAAGTTTCAAGCAAATCCCATCATCCCCTGATTTTTGGCGGGGCTTTAACCTTTTAACTCACCCCAAATCAAGTCCCATGCTAGAACTATGTCAATTTTCTTGTTAGAAACCTCAAATTTGGCACCATGACACCTCATGGATGTATACTCACGCATGCCAAGACTCAAGCCAATCCAAGCCTCCCCTGATTTTGGGGGAAATTTTGAAAATTGGACACCCCATTTTCAAACATGGGATTTGCTCTGAAATTTTGACAGATAATTTTTTTTTGAAGTGAGCACCCTCACAGATGCCATCTAGATCCACATTCATGGCAAGTTTCAAGTGAATCCCATCATCCCCTGATTTTTGGCGGGGCTTTAACCTTTTAACTCACCCCAAATCAAGTCCCATGCTAGAACTACATCAATTTTCACGTTAGAAACCTCAAGTTTGGCACCATGACACCTCATGGACGTATACACATGCATGCCAAGACTCAAGCCAATCCAAGCCTCCCCTGATTTTTGGGGAATTTTTGAAAATCGGACACCTCAGTATGTCAGGGATTTAAAGCTGCAGACAGCTCAATAGGGCCATTTCAAAGGAAATCCCAACATGCCATGAATTGGGGAGTAGATAAACCTATATGAATCTTCTTTCACACTTGTAAAATTGATTTGGAACTTCAAAAGGTCTAAGTGAGCGCAGGAAGGACTTGTCCCCTGGGACAAAGCAAGACACACAAAAAACATCCCTGCGAGGTGGGCACAGAGGAGGACAGGCGGGCAGGGAGGCAGGCAAAGATATGCCATAGATCTATGGGGGAGTCAGTCCCGGCAGATACCCCAAAACAACAGCACCCAGGCGGAGGCAGGAAGGCAGGGGAGAAGTCTGTAATGCATAGATCTCTATAGGTATAGACTTCCCTGAGCACTGAAACTCTGACTGTGTAGCATTCCAGCTCCTGGGGAAACATAAACATCTGTGCTTTATAGGCCTTTGCCCTGCAAACTTCCATACACATAGGCTCGGGATTGGCTCCCACTTTTGAGGAGGCCTTGGGCAAATTATTGGGACCTCTCAGCCATTGGTGGGTCTTGGTGGGCTTCTGGTGGTGATGGCAGCAGCATACCAAGCAGCAAGGTCTTGCCACCATTTTAATTTCCCACAAGTCTCCTGACATACCATTGTAAAATGGCTGCTTGATCTGTTGGTTGCCCAGTGCCATTTGGAGCACTGGACGGGAGGGGGGAGTGAAAGGGGAGCCTGGCAACTGGGCCCCCAGTAGCTGCTCAAACATGCCAGGTGTTGACGCCAGCCTTGCATAGGCTTCCCCTTGCAAATGTCCATTCATATAACACATGAAATGGACTAATGTGGCAAAAACATATTGCCTTTTTTGCCCACACTCACCTCTAAGAGGATTAATGTGAGGTCATTTGAAACAAAATGTCAGCCAATTGAATTTTTTAAAAAGATTTATAGCTTTAATACCATTTTATTGATTTCAACCAAAGTTGGCATGATGATTCAGCACTGCAACGAGCAAATTTTAACTATACATTTTAACCATATGATTACCTACAATCATAAAACAGGAGGTGTCACTGTCTGTCTGTCTGTCATCACTATAGCTCCAAGACTATGAAAATTAAACACCTGAAATTTGGCATGTGTAATAAGGGGAACCTAGGAATGGGCACTACCAGGGGTGTGCTCCACTCCGTTTCGGATCCCCTTATCCAAAGTGGAGCGGGCCGATCCAGACCTCCTAAACCCGGTTCTGGAGTGGATTGCGGGAGGTCTGGATCGACCTGAATTGATTCGGACCATTCCGAAGCTTCAGAGCCAGGTAGGGAGGAGGGGGGCTTACCTGGCTCCCCTGTCCACCACCGCTGCAGTCCATGCAGCGATGGCGATGGAGCCAGGTAAGTGGGGAAGGGGGGCTTACCTGGCTCTGCCGCCACGGTCCATGTGGCAGCTTCGACTCTCGCCCACGCCTAAGGCCAGAAGTAGGCCATGCCCTATTTCCGGCCTTAGGCATGGATGGCAGTCGAAGCCACTGCACAGACCCCGGCAGCGGTGGACAGGGGAGCCAGGTAAGCCCCCTCCCCTCTACCTGGTTCCAAAGCTTCGGAATGGTCCGAATCAATTCAGACCATTCCAGACCTCCCCGGCATGACGGCGGCAGAGCCAGGGAGGGGGCTTACCTGGCTCCGCCATCCACCGCCGCCGCGGTCCATGTTGTGGTGGATGGCAGAGCCAGGCAAGGGGGGCTTATTCAGATGCCATTTTGTTCCCCCTTCCCCACTTACCTGCTTCTGCCACGGAGACAGGTAAGTGGGGAAGGGGGGGCAAAATGGTGTCCGAATATCAATCCGGAACAGGTCGGGGGAGGGTCCAGATCAACCCGATGTGGTTCAGGCCCGATCCGGAAGGTCCAGAGCAGGATCCGAAGCAGTTCAGGGGGACATGCACAGCCCTAGGCACTACAGGGGCAAATCTACACCATGTAGGATATAACACTTTGAAAGCGGTTTCAAAATGGTATATGGAATGTGTCATGGGCCCCAACCGTTGCTAAGACCATTATATACTATTATAAAGCAGTAGTGTAGATCCTGCCAGGGTTATTTTGATTTTTAAATGTGTTAATTAATTCTAATTAATTTAAGTGTGTCCATGAAATTGAAGTCTGCCGTTAGGTTTCCAGCCACCAGCGGCAGACTACATAACCAGCACATAGCTTTGCACTCGGTTTGAAGCTGCATCAGATTAATAGGTTGAGGGACACAGTTATATGCCTAACCCTCTGCCTGCTGTGAGGCAGCCCCACCCCCTCTGGGACAGACCCCTCCCTCAGGAGGTATAGGGGTGCACCATGGCAGGGGCTGTGCCTAGGTGTGGCAGTGGGCATGGATTCACTCAGATGGGTTCTCCCAGGTGGGCACAATGTGTCCAACTCTGACAGTTGGGTACATTTGCTTGAAGATTTCAGTATATCAATGTAAGGACTATTTCCACCCATGTGGTTGGGTTTGTTAGCTAGTCAGCAACATAGAAATTCCCATTAACAATAAACTCTGAACCCAGTTTTCAGGGACTGTCGGAATACCCTCTTGCATCCTGTTCTGTACCCAATATCAAGGAAAGAGAGATGTCTCCAGTGAAAAGAGAAGTAAGTTGACATCATAACTATGTCAACCAAATGCACTAGCAGGCTTTTTTTTCTTCTTTCTTTCATGTCGACCTTTCATTGATATATGAACAAACATTAAAATGTTGTCCAAAGTGCTCAGTTTCTGTATGAGAATAGTCAGGCCAATATCCCGTTGTTCCAACTAATGCAGCCAGAGTCTCTGCGGATGAAGGTTTGAACTAGCATAAATGTCCTGACCATCTCAATTAATACTTCATGAAAAGTCAGAAACTGCTGTGGGAATGCCAATTTTTGGCAATAAAGAGACCTGACATTCTGAGGATTTACATCTTCTAGGCCTAGTTCTCACTGAGGTGATAAATCTGTGACTGGGATGTACCATTCCAGACTACAGTATGTGTGTGCGGTGAGGCACGGGGTGGGTGGAGGGTTTCACGTGACTGGATGTTCCTGCATACAGAACAATTCCTTCCACAAGCAAAACTAAAGCCTTTGCTAGACGAGGGGTTAGCCTGGTGCGAGGCCCGGGCTCATCCTTGTGCATCCAGATGATGCACAGGGGATCCCGGGCTCAGGCAGGGGTCAAACCTCCGTGGCCCCAGGTTAACCGGCACCGCTTGTGGCCTGGTATTTCCCATGGTCTTGGGCTGACTGGATTATGGAACGGCCTGCTGGAGGAAATTCGTAATATTAACTCCCTCTGTGATTTTAAAGCAGCTTTGAAGACTAGCCTTTTCCGGCAGGCCTACCCCAATTAATGTAAAATCAAGAATTTTTTAAAAATGTGTTGATTCCTGCACTAATGTTGTTCCCCACCTCGATCCAAAGGGAGAGGCGGGTAAGAAATAAAATTATTATTATTATTATTATTATTATTATTATTATTATTATGTAGACCAGTCCACCGCTTTTCCCAGCTACCGCAATTACTTGCGAGTAGCCGGGAAAAGCGTCAGATGGCGTGCAGCACTCCGCAGGAGCACTGTGGCCATCAGGGCAGGGGGGAGATTGAGGGGAATTGGAGCCATGGGGGATGGGGGGAATCGGAGCCATGGGGGATGGAGGGAAACCAGAGGGATGGGGGGGAATTGGAGATCGCAGGGAGGGGGAAACTGGAGATCGTGGGGAGAATCGTGGCCAGGGTGGGGAAATCGGGGGCAGGGACCCCTGTTTTTAATTTTTAAAAAACCTACTTTTGCCACTGGTGCGCTCCTGCGCATCCGGTCCTTTAAGGCTCGAACAAAATGGAGGATGCGATGGGGCTTTCCTTTACCCCATCGCGTCTGACATGTGGAAAGGAGCGACAGCATGGGCTGGCCCCTCCTCACCACCGGATTTTAAGGTAGGTCTAGCAAAGCCCTCTGTGTCGGGGAGAAGTGATTGAACCCAGCCTTCTTCTCAGCATGCTAGTTTCCGTTTTGCAGGGACATTTTCTTTATATGGAGCAGCATCCAATCTTATGAGCTTCTGCCTGCAGTTTGAAGTGGTAGGTTCCGAAGTGGGGAATTTGGAATACAAAAATCCACACCCCATTATAAGCCAAGCCCACAGCCCTTTCTATTTTGGGTCCAAGTCATAAAGGGGCTTGTAGGGATGTCAGAAGAATCCATCTGGAGGGTGGAACTTGACAAGCTTCCATTGATTGGGCCTCCCAGAATTTGGTCTGTTTCCATCCTGCAAAGTCTATCTTGCTCTGCAACGAGTCAGGCACGTTTGCTTTTCCCCATACTTTTTAATTTGTGCAATTCTGCATAATTTTCAAAAAGAGTGCATATTGCAGCCGAGATTCATGCAATTTATGCAAACTGCAGTCATAATTTGCACAAATTAGGTAAATTGCAGACAAAATTCACATAAATCACCCAAATTTGCACAAATTGCGGCCACAACTCTCTAGTTGGGCAGATTACGTCTGGCTCGACAGAGTTCTGGGGAAAAGCCGCAGCTCAGCCCGTAAATGCAAGCCGAACTGGACACCCTGCAGAACTCCATTGAACTAAAGCAGTACAGAACTCTAGTGGCTCTAGCGGGACGAAGGAGTGAACATGTCGCTATATTTTTATGGTGAGATCTCCCCCTCTGTTCACACACGGCGTGCAACAACCTCAGAGGGAGAGGCGTCGTGTCTGCCATTTTGTTTTTGTTTTCTTAAAGGGGAAGATGTGCATGAGCGCTCGTGCGCAAATGGTAAGCTTTTTTTTTTAAAAAAAAAATCCCCCACTCACCCCACCCCACCCTCGATGGGTGCACTGCTCCTGAGAAGCTCTGTGCCCCATGCGCTGGTCCTGGCTTCTCGTGAGGAACCGCGAGGAACTGGGACAAACCACGACGCCCGGCCACACATTCCGCGGTCTTGGGCTCAAAGGGTAGGGCGAGGGAGGGATCATCCCTCCCTGATCCCTGGATCCCCTGTGCATCATGGTAATGCGCAGGGACAATCCCGGGGATCGCCCCAGGATTTCACCCCATCTAGCTAAGGCCTAAGTGACGAATATCCCTAGGGGCTCGTTGCTGCCAACCCGCATGGGACTCACAGGTTTCTGTAATGTATGTTTCTTGCTCAGCCACAATGGATTTGGATATCACAGTCATGCGTTTCTGGCCGCCCTAAAGGTTCTGAGGCTAAAGCTCTGGTGTTGCCCAGTTAGAGATGTTGAAGGATTTTGTTTGGTCTGCCACTTCCTGCCCGAACAGCGCTAGCTGCAACCAATAAGAGGGGCGTCTCTGAACAAGGTCAGAACCTACGGGGAGTTCTGTATTAATTTCAACAAATGCTTAAAATCTTTATTACTTGTATTTTCAGAGCCTTACCACTATGGGCCGGATCTACACTACTGCTTTAAAGCTCCTTAAAGCACTTTATTTATTTATTTATTTATTATTTATTTATTTATTTATTTAGAATATTTATATACCGCTCCCCATTGAAAAATTTCGGAGCGGTGTACAAGATAAAATGAAAATAAAAAAACCAGAATAACACACTTAAAACAAAATTTTAAAAGAAGCAAAAACAGAGATCCAAGCCTGTGTATTAAGGAAAGGCTTCCTGGAATAAATTTGTTTTCAGGAGGTGCCAAAAGGAGTACTAGGTTGGAGCCTGCCTGACTTCCAGAGGCAGGGAATTCCACAGGAGGGGCGCCACTACGCTGAAGGCTCTTCCCCTGGTGGGCTCCAATCGGAGGATGGATCTATGTGGAACCACCAGGAGCAGGCCCTCAGATGACCTCAGTGACCGGGCAAGTTGGTTGGGGAGAAGGCGCTCTCTCAGGTATCCTGGTCCCAAGTTGTTTAGGGCTTTGTACACAAGTACAAGAACCTTAAACCTGGCCCAGTAGCGAATAGGCAGCCAGTGCAGTTCCCTCAGCAGAGGAGTTACATGCTGGAAAGGGGCAGCTCCAGACAACAGCCGAGCTGCAGCATTCTGCACTAGCTCCAGCTTCTGGAACAGCTCAAGGGCAGCCCCACATAGAGCATGTTGCAGTAATCCAATTTTGAGGTTACCAATGCCTGTCCCACTGTGGCCAAGCTATCCCTGTCCAGGAGAGGCCATAGTTGGTGAACCAACTGAAGCTGGTAAAAGGCACTCCAAGCCGTGGCAGCTACTTGAGCCTCCAATGACAGAAATCGGTCTAAGAGTACTCCCAAACTACGAACCTGATCTTTCAGAGGCAGTGCAACCCCATCCAGAACAGGTAATGAGCCTGTCTCCCGGACTCGGGAACCACTCACCCACAGGGCTTCCATCTTGCCAGGATTCAGTTTCGGTTTATTGGTCCCCATCCAGCCCACTACTGAATCTAGGCACCGGTCCAGGACCTGCACAGCCTCACCTGATTCAGTTGTCACAGGGAGATGGAGCTGCGTGTCATCAGCGTATTGATGGCATATAGCTTTATAACAGTTTTGACAACTGTTGGGGCCCAGGACACACTCCATATACCATTGTTAAAACTGTTATAAAGCGCTTTAAAGCAGTAGTGTAGATTGATTGTTCAATGTTTTACAAATATGTTTTCCTGTGTTTTTATATATTGAAATAGCCATTGGCTATAAACAATAACAATTAGACTGCATGCTTTTCTGGAATTTATGATGCAATTTTTGTTTCAAAAAAGTGCATACAAAAATGCATACTTAAGAGAAATGTATAAGATTTTAATGTGAATATTTGTGCTTTTTTTTAAAAAAAAACAGCATAAAACAAGAGGGAATAGACTTGCAACTGAACAAAGGTGAAACTGACACCAATCAAAAATAAACTGATCCATTCATCTCTGTCTCTCAGTCCAATAAAAAATAGCCAAAGGCAAGGGTGGAGCCAAGTAATCTTCAACAATAATATTAGTAAAAGTTTTATTAAAGTGCCAGGTGCCTACGCGTTTCAAACGTGTTTGCGTTCTTCCTCAGGGCCCTGAGGAAGAATGCAAACACGTTCGAAACACGTAGGCACCTGGCACTTTAATATTATTGTTGACGATTACTTGGTTCCACCCTTGCCTTTGCTATTTTTTACTCCCCTAAGGGTTTTTCCTTGCTTTCGCACTTCTCAGTCCAATAAAGCCTTGTTTTTATTTATTTATTTCTGCTTTCTAACCTACTTTTTCAAACACCATTGGTATAACCGTACAGATTAATTTAGCAGTAAAGGGCTTCACTACCGTACTGTTCACACTGCTGCTTGAACGGAGAGTTGGCATCTTATTACCCCTTGCTCTGAGTAGCTGCTTTTGAAAAGGACGTTTTACCCAGCGACTTCTGCACAGGATGACATAATGAGCCTCTGCTCTATGCTTCGTTTGCAGCAGGGCTCAGGCCACCATTTGTTTTCAGTGACGTGGCTAAATTCTGGACCATGGGAACAGCAGTAGAAAGATCCCCTGGGTAGATGCATAGTGCATTTCCTTCACTGAGGAACTACAGATATTCCCCACAAACCAGGGATTACGATGAGAAGGGTGACCAGATCTTGGTGCGAAAATCCAGAAAATCTAAGTGGTCCAGAAAATCTAAGTCCTGGCATTTCCCCCCCCCCCAAAATTTAGCCCTGCTCCACCCAAAAACATTTGCTCTGTCTCTTTCAGTCTGTTCAGAAGAAACCAGACTGAATCTTCCAGCTGCAGTTTAACAATGAGCTACCTTTGCTCAAAGGTGAGCCAAACACCGGCAGGAGCACATCAACTGATAGATCTAGTAGTAAAGTGTACATCCAAATGCATCCTGTATTCATTTCATTCGTTCCCATTGTAGCTTGCTAGAAGGTCAAAGAATCAACCAAATTTTAACTCCAAATACCTACATATTAGAAGGCCATTGAAAATTGGTAGACCAATTATGATATGGGTTTGCATATATATGTTTACTTGATCATTGTACATTGCTCAGACAATCCAAAATATGAATTAAACCCAATAGTTAAGGACCCAGATAATATTCCTTTGTGAATAGTCAACTTTAATTATCAAGTTAAGAGAGAAAGAATTATGTATTTATTATCATTCATTTTTTTAAAAAATATTTTTATCCTAGCATTTAGACCCCAATGAACAAGCAAAATGAGAACAATTTAAATAGATAAAACACATTAAAACAGCACATTTAAAGCAATAAGCAATCTCAAATGATTTAAAACTACTAACAGAATTCTTTCAAGTGAAGATATTGCTGGTAGAGGGCTTTTGCTATAAATTAATAGCTATCAACCTTTTTTTTTTTTTTTTTGGATCTAGAATCTACCTCTAACCCCCAATGGGATTCATTTTCATTTTTCATTTTTATTTGTCTGTGTCCTTCCTCTCTCTTTCTTTTGCTTCTTCTTTAAAAGAAACCCCTCTGAAAGGACAAAAATGACTCAGAGCACGACCCATTTGTATGCACCGACCCATCTATTAAAGGCCAGTAATTAAGTATTGCTTAAATTCAGTGCCAAGCCTTTAAATATCTTTGCAATTGTTTTGTAACTCTATAAAATAATAAATAAATAAAATTCAGTGCTGAGCAAATGGTATCAGTCAGTTCCTTTCCAAGGTTTTGCCTACTTCTGACCTCTGCTGCCAGATAGGTGGCACTGCAGGTTCTTCCACTGTCCCTAACGCAGAGCATCGGGAACTGGTTATGAAGTTGCGGTTAGTCCTGCTGCTGTTATGAAGTGCCATTTTCTTTTAAAAGGACAGCGCCCATTTTTCATATGATTGTGATTAGACCGCCTTTAAATAAGCAGAATGTGACAGACGTTGTGAGTCATACTCAAATGAGCTGTGCCATAGTTTCTTGGCTGAAATGAATGTTAAACTGCAGAACATTTGACGCAGGGAAGACGCGCATGCGAAATAACTCAGGGAGCATGGCAGTGCCGCGCTAGATGGAGCTTTACAAACCTTTCATAATAACGTTTTTAAAAAGCAGATAAAATTTGAAACAGGACTTGATCATTCTTTCCCCATAATTGCCCTCAGGCTCTTGCTCTGTACTCAGTTGGTTTACATGCAGTGGGTCTGGTCTATGGCCTGGCAATCCATCCCCTTCTCTCTTAAAAAATATGTCTCCTGTATGCCCAAGTGCTGTTACTCATCAGTAAAGCCCCCTGCTTTCTGGGATTTGCTTAAGAGCTGAAATATTTGGGCATGAGATTACTAGAATATGTGGGCCAGCCTTCTGCTTAGCCCTAAAAAAAAAGACTGTTGCTCTAGTTTCATTATGTCCAGTGGTGTATTGATACATTTTGAAGGGCAAGCGCTCAAAGCCATGCCCCCAAGAAGAATCCAAACATGCGGGCAGCTGTGTTGCTCCATAGCAAGAAACCCATTTTCATCTCCACTAGAACTAGGCCTTTTGTAAAACTAATGGGTCTTCATTGCACTTTCAAGATGCAGGCCTTAGCTAGACTTAAGGTTTATCCCGGGGTCATTCCTGTTCATGTAAATGACACACAGGATATCCCGGGAGCAGGCAGGGACGATCCCGGGATAAACCTTAGGTCTAGCTAAGGCTGAAGCCACCAAAATCTGTTGTAATACAATTCTTTGTATTAAGGAACAATATATTGTTACTGGGAAAATTCATCTCCCCACTCCCCGCTGCTACTGTGAGGATTGCTGCTAAGCTCAGAGGGAACAGGGAGGCCTGAAGTGGGGGGGGGGGCAGATGATGTCAGCATCCCTGCTAATCAAAAATGCCGATGCTGCATCCTCCATGGAGGGGCGATGTTTTATTAATTGTTTTTAACTGTTTCAAGTGTTTTGAAATTTTTGTATGTTAAAAGCTTTATATTACGGTTCATCGTATTACGAACCACCCAAAGAGTGATTCATTCATTCATGAACTATGTAGACGGGGCAAATAATGAGGTTCCCCTAACTACCCAGGCCAACTAATGCTTTGACAATTTTTGGTGAGGTTCAATATTTGCTGAAAGTTGTCATTTTGGGGGAAGTCAAAATGTTCATGAAAAAAGCCCCAAACTTTCTGCTCTCTTTTTTTCACGCCTGTTTGCAGCCACTATCAGAAGCAACTGATCTGGGCTTTCAAATATGTAGCCCATCAAATGTAATGCAGTGCATGCAGAGGGACATGCAGTTGGGGGGGGAATCCTACCACCACCAAAATTGGGGCATATTCCATATCCCACCCCCAACACTTGCTCCCTTGCAAACAGTTTCACAGCCTCCTCCCAAGAGATGCAAAGAATTGCTGGAAGAGAACTTCCTTTGCAGGGGACAAAAAGTTTGTAAAAATGCTCCCCTCCCCAGTTTCTGGTCAGTATTAATGCCAGCATCAACTTCCTCCAGGCCATGCTGAAGCACCTCCCATGACACTGTGGTAATGTATGAATCACGCCCCACAGGAATAGGAGCATGGGGGCTGTTTTAGAGGAGGCAAACTCTCTAGTCTGCTTCCCTGCCCAAGTAAACAAATTTAAAGCTGGAGTTTGGCATCAGTGCTGAATCTTGGTTATAGATATCTGACTCAACTTCTCTTCTTTTCCTGTGGATAAAGTCGACAATCCCTTGAAATTAGTGAGGGATGAACTCTTTTTGGCTCAATTCATGATCAAGTCAGCAATGACAAGCTTAATTGGAAAACACTCAAGGAAAAACATGTCTATTTTCAAGAATTCTTTATTGGCTCATAATTCTTTGTGTGTGCATTCCCTTTCCAGGATTCTTGCGTGTTCTCGCATTGCCTTTCGAGGAATGCAAGGCAGAGGTAGGGGAGGCAGCACATTGCTTTAACAACTCTGGGCAAGGAGGATCCTCATTCATTACAAAAGCCAACATCTCTAGTGCTCACTGCTGCCCCCCACCCCCCAACATACAGATGCAAAGGAAACAAGCAAGTGACCGTGAAAACTTACACACAGATCTTTCCTCCAGCAGAACAAGAGGGGATTTGAACGGCCAAAACCTGCTGGAGATTTAGGCCCAATCCTTAGCTAATGCAGGATTTGATCAGCCACCTCCACAATCAGGCTTCACCTAAGCAAACTTGACTTTTTCAGACTTGAAAATGCCCAGATCAACTGATTGGTTAGGACTTAAGCAGATTCCTGTATTGAGCAGGGGGTTGGACTTGTTGACCTTACAGGACCCTTCCAGCTCTATGATTCTATGAGGACAGAAGCCAAGATAAATTACCTACCGATCTTTAAAATGTTTAACCAATCAACTGCAATTTCTTTGAAAGTAAAGGGTTAAAGTGATCTGCTTCTGAGCATGCACCAGCAATAGCTTTTGGTGTGGAGTACCTGGTGTGATGAATGCAGATTGTGCAGGTACAAAGTATCCTTGATTTAAATTACATGCTGCGGATGAATTTCTGGATAAATCAGTTCTCTTTGTAAGATATCCAGGCATTACAAGCTGGGGAAAGTTGTACTCTGAACCTGTAATCTTTGAAGTTTGGTGGCATTCCTACCTCAAATAGCTGACTTAGCAAAAACTTAATGATGATGTGACCAAAAGTTTGCTTTCATAAGGAAAAAGAAACATGAACACTTTAACATTATATATCTCCTTTGGATTTTGAACATAATGGCCCAATTCTGCCAGAGCACATGCGCTCCCTAACTCAAAGTTCTACCACCTAAATGACGACCATTATATTATGGAGCTTAGCCACTCAGAAGGGGGTCACTTCATGCAGCAAAATGTCTGGGGAATAGAGTGAGTCCTGAAAATCAAAACATTGGCCATCCTTGGCCTTGGCCTAAATACCTGCACACTCCTGCTCACAGCCTTGCCATCTATATTCTCGGTTACTTCAGCATTTTCCCCAGTGCTGGGTGGAAACCCCAACTGCCCATTAACAACTTTCATTTCCCTGGAAAAGAGACATAGTTTTTCTGCCACTTTCATAGGGATTTTGAGAATTTGGGGGAAATTTCTCAGAGTACAGGTCTTCAGTGTTTATCTTATTGTAAGGAGGTAGCTGAGGGAACTTTATTTTACCATTTTTATCCAGTTCTGTCTGTGCAGCCTCTCTGGCTCCTTGAACTTTGGGGCGGGGGGAGAGAACCAGGAATTTACTAGGACTTCCTCCCTCAGGGCTTTCCAGATCTGCTGCCTTCTGAGTGCCTCAAAGCTGAGTGAGACATTTGGAGAGGGGGTGTGTGTTGTTCTGTTGTTGTTAAAAGGGGAAAAAAACAATAACAAAAATAACAACTCACTCAACCTTCAGGCATGCAACAGGCAGCAGCAATAGAAAGCCTGGAGGGAGGAAGTCCTGGTTAAGTTCTGGGGACTTTTCAAAGAGCTCAAGCATTTAAAGAGGCTGCACAGACAGAACTGGATAAAAATAGAAAAATAAAGAAGACTGCACATGCACATACACACACCTCAGCCATCACTTTACAGTAGGGAAGCACTGAAGCCCTCCACACTGAGAAATTTCTCCAAAGTTTTCACGCCATCCCATACTTTAAGGGACAATTTCTTTCCACGCTGAGAAATTTCTCCAAAGTTTTCACACCATCCCATACTTTGAGGGAAAATTTCTTTTCACCCCTCTCTGTAACAAATAGTCAAAAATAAATTTATCAAAAAATTTGACGCAGTGCTAATATCCCCTGTCAATATTTCCAATTTTCCTGATTATTGGGAGTTACAAGCTGGTAGCCCCTGTTTTCATCACCAGCTCTTCCAGCCCAACTCTCATTATGTTCAGTCGGCCCAATATTGTTCCTTTGACCTTCTCTACATTAACAATTTGTTGCATGCTCAAGATTGTCCACTCACGGAAATTTGCAGGTCCATTATATGATGCCATCAAACTCCAGGACATCTCTCGTGCCTTCCTCTGGAAATAATCTGGTATCTAAAATAATCGCAGGATTAATTTCATTGAGTTTCATGTAGAACATTGCCAAGAGGGAAGGTTTCAATTACAAATCATGTCATTAGCTGAATCTACATTACTGTAGCTGTAACGTTATAGATAGCTTTGGATGATGCCAGTGATCACGTGATGTGTTCCTTATATCATTATACAGAAAAGTTTTGTACCATTTTACCTTTTGTTGTAACACTTCTGGATCATTAGACTTCTTTCAATGTGCTCCATTGTTACGACGTCTTCTGTGTCGCATTGCGAAACTAATGTCACATGATCCCTCATCGGGCTTCCTGTCTGATGTAACTTCTTCTACGCACCTTCAGTAACTGTTGTTAGAACTGGTGAATGGATTGTGTTAAATCTTGCTCATTTTTAAAACATTATTTCTGTGGCATTACATGCAACCTACCTCGGGTAAAAACTTTTTTTTTTTTTTTTTTTACCCAAGGTAGGTTGCATGTAATGCCACGGAAATAATGTTTAAAAAATGAGAAAGATTTAACACATTCCGTTCACCAGGCATCCCTGCACTTTCCTCAAGAGACAGAAAACTCCGACAATCCACAAACCACTCTCTCTGAAGAACTCCCGCCACAAAGATTTGAAATTAAGGGCATGCGCATAAAGGAATGTTAGCTAGAGAGGTGCGGAAAATAGAAAAACAAGGAAGTGGGAGGTGCAGAGAAAGGACAGTCTGGGAATTGTAAGGATCACAGAAACGAGAAGAAGAAACAACACAGACAACGGGGCAACAAACAGTGTGCTCCACAACAACGTTACAAGAAAAGGTAAGTAACGCTACTGAGCAACGGTATACAAGGTAGTGATACAAGTTACAACATTACAAAGGCTCAAAAAATCGATATAAGCAGAAGTGTAGATCCACACATAGTGACTTTAGGAGCCCATAGTGTACATGGAAAGGCCCGAGAGGGGAAAAAAAGACTGGTAAGGGGGCAGGTTTTAAAATGTCGGATAAGGTGAAATAGCTTGGGTCAAGAAAGGCTGTTTTGGGGAGATAAAGGCCATGGCTAGACCAGGCCTATAGCCCAGGATTGTCCCGGGATCATCCCTGTGCATCCAAATGACACACGGGATCCCGGGAGCAGGCAGGGACGGCCCCTTCCATTTGCCTGGGATAATCCTTAGGTCTAGCTAAGGCCAAAGTCTCATCATCAATTTGTTTAACATTTTGCAGTGTTATACCTCGAGAGACAACTGAGAATTGCTTTAATGTTGCTAAATCATAATGCATGTGAGGATATATCAAAAAGCAATTCAAGCCTGGGCATTTCCCAGCCCCGTCTCTTTACCAGTAAATACTGGGAACAAGGGCACAAATGAGGTTATTTATATAAGGTGCTTGGTGGTTGCTGAGATGTGCCAGGAGATATAGAAAAGGGTTGAGCAATAGGGTTAATTTCCAATATTTACATTTGGGACATGACAAATATTAATGGAATATTTTACTAGTACATTATGGAAATAAGGATGAAATTCGGCCATTTCCTTGCTTGCTTGTCCTCGAGATTTACTGGTAGATGTTGGAAATGTCTGTGTGACAAGACTTTTTCTATATATTTACAAAACAGCTATTGTTATTTATTTGTACAACACCATCACTATAAAGGCACTTTCACAAGCAAAAGGGGGAAAGTCCTTGTCCCCAAGGAACTCACAATTTAAATAGCTGTAGTGGAGAATACAAGAGAAGAAGAATGGAGAGTTGTGGAGGGAGAGACAAAAGTAAAAGAGATGAATGTAAGCAAACGTATCTACACAAATGAACAGCACATACCTATACATGCTGAGTCAAAAGTAAGTACCATTCCATTCAGTGCGGTTTACTACTTGCAGCTAAGTGGGTAGAGGATTGTAGCCTCAGGATTGGATACAGTTGAGGATGAGGATTAGGGCCTTAGGTAGACCTAAGGTTTATCCTGGGATCGTCCCGGGGTCGTCCCTGCCTGCTCCCGGGAAATCCTGTGTGTCATTTACATGAACAGGGATGAGCCCGGGACGATCCCGGGGTAAACCTTAGGTCTAGCTAAGGCCTAAGAAAGTGAGGCTGCAATCCTATGCATATTTAATTAATTAATTAATTAATACATTTTTATACCGCTCAATAGCCGAAGCTCTCTGGGCGGTTCACAAAAATTAAAACCATAATAAAACAACCGACAGGTTAAAAGCACAAATACAAAATGACAGTATAAAAAGCACAACCAGGATAAAAACCACACAGCAAAATTGATATAAGATTAAAATACAGAGTTAGAACAGTAAAATTTAAATTTAAGTTAAAATTAAGTGTTAAAATACTGAGAGAATAAAAAGATCTTCAGTTGGCAATGAAAGGAGTACAGTGTAGGTGCCAGGCAGACCTCTCTGGGGAGCTCATTCCACAACTGGGGTGCCACAGCGGAGAAGGCCCTCCTCCTAGTAGCCACCTGCCTCACTTCCTTTGGCAGGGGCTCACGGAGAAGGGCCCCTGTAGATGATCTTAAGGTCTGGGCAGGTACATATGGGAGGAGGCGTTCCATCAAATAACCTGGCCCCAAACCGTTTAGGGCTTTAAGGACTTACTTAAGAATAAACTCCATTGAATTCAGTGGGATTACCTCTGAGTAGACATGCATAGGATTTGCACTGTAGGCAATTGGTTAACATATTCAATTTATTTAGTTAGTTAGTTATAGTACTTTTATCCCACCCCTCTGCCAAAAGGACTCCAGTAGGGGCTTACATGCAATCTGTAAAACAAGAGAGTCCCTGCCCTCAGGCTACAATTAAAAAAAGACACAACAAACAAGAAAAAAGGGATAGGAAAAGGAGAGGAAATTTTTAAGTAGTCTTTAAGTGAATATCCTTTTCTACTAAATGATGGGTTAAAATTGTTTCATTTCATTCGAGAGGTTTACAAATAAATGAAAACGATTCTGGCATTTCCTATTGGGCTGAAAAAATGTAAATTTCAACACTACCACATTTCTGACAGACACACATCAGCCTATATCTAAACTTTTCTGTGCAAAATTTATTCAAAGTGAAGTAACTCTGATGACAGTTATGTAAGTTTCAGAGGCCCTGTACGTCATTGGAAATCACTGGAAATCCAATTTTTAATTAACTCACATACGTTTCTTAAACTGTAATGATACCTTGTATTTTATTTTATTTTATAAGAGTGTGGCTGTTATAAATTCAGAGTTCGACAGAAAGACGAATGCGTTCATCTCTGTTTTATGTGGCTTGTGTGAAACAGTTCCTTATTGCATCACCATAATTTGATCTTTCAGCAGGGCAGCGACAGCTCTGCCGCTCTGGCCATGTAGTAAAACAGATCCAAATCACATCATGTAAAATCATTTGTTTGGGAGCGTCTTTTGTTAGTGACCACCCATGAGTACTGGCAACATTCTCGATGATGAGTTTTCCAAACCCTGTCGTTTGGGTAGCAGCTGACTGATCTGCCTTCGGCTTTTAAGCATTTCAGTCCGTCTTTTTTTTTAAAAAAAAAAAAAATCTTTGCTAGTTTGGATGTTTATTCTTCTTCACCTTGATTCCTCAAAGAGTCAGACATCTGATAGTCAGGTCAAACTTCCAGGAAATGGAAATTCCAGCTGAAGACAGTATGCTTGCCATTTTTAATACCCTCATTTCAGCTGTACAATGTTTTTCCTCCTTTTCGTGCTGAAGAAAGTAATATTCAAATAAATCTAGTAGCAGAAAAAAGCTGAAGTTTAAAAAGCATTTCTTTTACTGTGATGAAAGATCAGCATTCTCATCTCTAGATCATTTGGATCTAATTCAAGGGAATCGTAAATATAAGATGATACATTTTCAGAAATCTGTTCTTCGTCACAGCAGTTTTCTTTGCTTCTAGACTGGGGCTTTAAAAAGATGCACCATAAATTACTTTGTGACCAAGGAAAGTTCCACTTTGAAGTCCACATGAACATTAAAATGATAAAAAATTGTGTATCTGGTGTATCCAATCTTGTATCATTTTTAAGGTTTCAAAGATAAATAAAGAAATGTACTTGCGCATGAATGAAAATGTCTTTATTTGCCAACTTCACATATTCGGTAGAAATGTAGGCCACAGCAAACAACTTCAGTGCATAATAGTTGTATATAAGAAGTGGCATATGATCTCAAAGTGAGTATATTTTGTTTATTGGCAATATGGGTTTTATCTAAATAATCAAAAGGTACAATTTGAAATAAAGTAAAACTCTCCCCCTGCCCTTCCACAGTTAATGAAAGGTTCCTGTTTGTGACTCTGAAGACTTTGGCTTTGAAGTCCAAACCTCCCAAACCGAACCAGGAATTTGCTGGTGATTTATTACTATTTAGACAAGTGGTGAACAGAGAGTTACTATATGGAAATTCTGCATACCATACCTGTCATGGAGCACCACAGAAACCCAGGAGACAATCTCCTCTTTCTCCTCTGGCTGAGGTCTCCTATTCCCATTTATTGGGGGTCCCATGTCTAACTTTTTTTCCAGGGCAATAGCTGCCTTCTGAGTCGTGTGGGAATTGGTAGAGATCGCATGAAGAATGCAGGTGTCTTGACAGGTTGCATTATCCAAATAAGCAGAAGATGGCTTGAGTTATTTATTATCACCAGTTAAATCAAAGGTACAGAAGAAACTCTGGATTCCCCTGTAGAATGTGCTCAGTCTATGACACCTGTGGGACTTGCCAGCTTAAAGAACCAGCTGGGCTTGGGGCTGAACTGCAAGACCCTCATATTCTACACAGATATTTCAATAGCGAGTGTGTTGTAGTAGACAGAGTGTTGGACTTGGATCCCAAAGACCTGTGTTCAAATCTTCACTCGGCCATGACATTTGATGGGTGAGCCAGTCGTCTCTCACCTAACCAAGCATAATGCTGAACCACAGGCAGTCTAGTCAACTCCTGGATGAAAGACTACCTGGGAAGGCTTATGTATGTCACCTTGAGCAACATGGAGGAAAGGTGCATTATAAGTATAATGATAAATACACAAGCCAGTAAATATTACTTTTGAATGTCTACCATGTTTTGGAATCAGAAAGCGAAACCATGGTTTGAAGCAGATTTGCCAAAAAATCTGTTTCTGTTACTTACACCCCAAGCAAACATGCACAGGCACACGAACCTCAAATGATGCTCAGGTCCAAGATAAGGCATCTCTCTAGATATACTTCATGGAGCTTCTAAAGGGCTGGGAAGTTCACAGCTGAGCTTCTGGGGCCTGAGATTGTTTTGCAGAAGTAGGTCAAAAAACACATACATCTGGTCTGCACCTGAGGAAACTTCAGAATTTCTTTCTCTCCCCCCCCAACCTTTCAGTAAATATAAATTCTGCGCTTTGCCTGCTGCCTCTTTCATACTCTGCAGAAAACTGACCAGTAACTGTGGATTTTAAAAACTTTTCTATTGTTTTGTTTTGTTTTACATGAAGAAGGAGGATTCCAAATAAATACATGCAAAGAGGAAGGAAAGAAACTGCAGTGCAAGTGAAGCTGTTAGCAGAGTATTGCACAGGCTAATTCAGCTTGCCTAGTAGAGACTGGAACATTCCGCATTCCACTTGATGTTTGAAGTGGTTCAGTCTCAGAGGTGGAGCTGAGAGCAATACTTTCCCAGAGCTCAGGGCTGGAGCTTCTTTCCCTCACAACCCCCCCTTGCCCCTCCTGTTGATTAGGAGAAGCAGAATTATACAAATTTTCATGAATTTGCATAATTTATACAGCTTGCCTTTTTGAAAAAAAAATAGCAGAATTTGGATTGTTGTGACACAGGATAGTAGAATTTTTAATATGGTTGTAAGGAGATAACTTTCTACACCCGCTGTGTGTATATAGGTTTTATAAAATACATTCTGATGAGCATATAAGTGATCAGGGCCAGATCTACACCAAGCAGGGTGTGACACTTTGAAAGCAGTTTGAAAGCAGTATATGGAGTGTGTCCTGGGCCCCAGCAGTTGTCACTACTAGAGCTGTGCTCCGCTTTGCTTCAGATCAGAGAAGCGATAGCGAGGTGGCCTGATTCGCCTCCGACAAAGGCGGAGACGGATTGGGTCGGGGGAGCTGCGGATTGAGATGAAGCAGATCAAGACGAAGCAGATCCTTCACCTCGATCCGGAGGTCTGAAAGAAAGGTAAGTGGGGGCTTACCTGGCACTACTGCAGTCCATGCGGTGACGGTGGCAGAGCCAGGTAAGAGGCAGGGCAGAGGGCGGCTTACTTGGCTCCGTCGCGGTCCAGCGGCGGCTTCAACTGAGGCCGAGGATTCAACCCAGAAGACCAGGCTGCGCTGCGGCCCGGTCTTCCTGTTTGAGACCTCGGCCTCAGTTGAAGCCGCCGCCAGACCGCGACGGAGCCAGGTAAGTTTTGAGGGTATGGGGGGGGGCTTACCTGGCAGCGCCAGCGGCACTGCGGAGCTCCAATTCAGATCTGGAGCTCCGCAGCAGTGTGGAGCAGACCATAGACAGATCGTTGCGGGGCAGAGCGGACCCGATCCAGAAGTTGCAGATCAGGATCCGGAGCGGATCAGGGGGTCCATGCACAGCCCTAGTCACTACCATTATATACTGTTATAAAGCAATAGTGTAGATCCTTACCTGGCCTGTTTGCACATTACTTCCCTTGGCCAGTGGGGTATGCAATCTGCCTTCTGCCTGGCTCTGTGCAGACAGAAACCAGTGTTCCTTAACCAGGTGAAGCCTGGGAGGAGGTGTGGAAGGTGATCTGTGAAATTGGCCAGTCACACTTTTCTGCAACTCTTTTTGGAGATAGGAGGATTTGGGGAATTGGCCCGGCCCATTAGTTTGTATGTGCACTGGCAAGCCTAAGAACCCATGCCCAGTTCCTCACATTAAGTGCAGGGTAATGTATAGGGTAATACCACTGTGGTGTGTGTTTCGTGCTTTTAAAAACACACAACAGTGAGCTTTCTTGGGGCAATCCAAATTCTGTTCCAAAAAATAGCTGGATGCAATGACCTGCATTAATTATGCAAGTGGAGGGAGTTTCCATAATTCATCATGATTTATATTACATAATTCATTCTGATTTTGATAGTCACAGGGGTGAGAGTGAAACAGAGTCAAGCATTCAAATCCTTTTTCCCGTCAATGAAAGTCTTATTTAGCTTCCTTTCTGGCATCCGGGTTTCAGCTGGCACTGCCCACAAGCACTTGCAAGTATGTTTTTGCATTCATCAGGGCTAGAAACTTGCTTTTAAAAAAAACAAAAATGATGATGACGACGACTAGTCAAAATTCTCAAGAAACTGAATTCTGGCCCATACTCTGTACTCTCTTTGCCTACTCAGCAATAAATACTGTCAAAGACTGAGGCAGTTCCAACTTGAAATGATGAGGTTGGATAGAAGGATGGATGTCCCAAGCTGCGATGGAAGGCTTTGAAATCCTGTGTTCTGGTGACAGGTGGCTGCATAGTGCCAAGCAGTATTCTTTTCTGTTTGTTCGGTAAAGCATATTTATTTTCCATGGGAAATTGTTGCTACACTGGATCCAGAAAACTGGACTATAAAGCAGGTAAGGTGACACACACACCCCTCACTCAATTACACTGGAAATTGCTTTTCATGGGATCATGTGCCCATGCTATGTTTTCAAGGAAATGTGGATACTCATTGATATAACAACAACGGTCACTTTGGTAGGCTTATTTAGGAATAGCAGGCTTCCTAATCTGAACACCACACCACACCACACCGGATGCTGCCATCTAGTGGAGCCATGTTTGTATAGCTCCTATTTTCCAAAAAGTGACCCTTTTGAACGCTGTATGTTTCTGAGACTCAAATCCAGTGTACGTATTCCCTTTACTTGGATTGCATGGACTCAACGTCTTTGCCTCCTGTCCTGTTGAATGCAGGGCTGGGCAAAGCTGGTAACAGGCCCGGGCCAGATGGGAAACGTAGGCCCCATTTCAAACTGCTCATTAAGGATTTTTTAATCAGTTCTAAATACATATGAACTAGAACGATTTATTAAAAAAGGTAATAGCAAGCACTTTTATTCAAGATGTATATAACACATCACATCTTCACATTCAGAAATGCTTTATGTGCTTTTCTTTGTGTAAATTCATCAACCACAGAAAAATCAAGCAACTTTGCCTTGTCAATGTTAATGTTCAAAACTTCTAATCCATTCGAATGTTCTTGCGCCATTGAGTAGGCGCCCTCGAAATTGTAGGCCCATGCCAACTGCTCCCCCCCTCTGCCCAGCCCTGGTTGAATGTACAGATGTTTACATACCCAAAGGGAACTGGAACCTGCAGAACAGATTTAGGCATAGACCTAATGTGAGACTCGAGCTAAAACAGGAATGCCATGGCAGTATGGAACATTTTTGAAGGGTTTCTTTCCCTACAATTATGCACTGGATTCCATGTTTTTATTTATTTTAATAATTTTAGAATGCAGTTCTATGCATTTGTACTCAGAAGGCCCATTTGAATTCAGTAATTAGACAGTCCTTGCCCTCAGTCTTACCATCTTGAAAGACACGAGACACAAGGAGGGAATCTACACTAGTATATGAAACGTTGTTTTTACAGTCATTGAATGTTTTGTTTTTGAACGATTTAAAATGTAGCAGTTTTTAAAACGTTTACTTACTTTTCTCTTTCCGTAGGAATGCATTCCTTTTGGCCACACTAAGAAAAGAAATCCGTTTGTTCTATTTCCCCATCTGCCAATTTCCCCCCCCCACTTCCTCTTCTCTCCAAGACAATCTTCTACCTACAAACAATCCAGCCAGCAGCCTCCCAAAAATGAAACTGGAAGTGGCTGCAAAAAAGAGGCTTGAAAGAAAAAAAAATGGCTCCAACTTTGGGCGCAGAAATTACATAACCATGCCCCCCCCCCAGGAATGCGATTGGCTAATTAAGAACTACAGGAAACCCATTTAATATGATGAAATTGGCCACATCGTACCAAATAGAACAACTTATTTCAGAGAAGTTCAAAATAAAAACCAGAGAACAGACAACAATAAAACGTCACAAACTGAACGTCATGTGGCGAAATACTATCAAACACACACTTAAAAACGGTAAGACACATTCTAACTTGACTAGTGTAGATCCCCTGAAGGAAAGGGGAGAAGGGGAAAAAAGACATGGTGGTGAGGATTGATTCAGTTTCCCCAATGGATGGAAATCCATCAGTTGTACTCAGGCTTGCACTGCACCTGGATACATCACCCATCAAAGCAGCTTGTTGTCCTGTGAGCCTGGCCTGTTCCTCCTTTCTTTCTTCTCTTTTGCAGTTTCTCTTCAGCTTTTGAGTTCAAGCTTAATCTGTTCCTTCTCCCATCCTCTCAGGGTAAGATGGGTCCTCAGAAGCCCTCCTGGCAACAGTTCCAGTGGTATTACTGCTGTATCAGAGAACTTGACCGACATTATTAATTCAACCAAACACTGAATAGGTAGGTAAATAACACTGAAACTCATTGCTGCACCCACTAGTAAATAATACTGAATATTTGGTATTGTCTTGAATTTAGGGGTGGGCAAACCCCATCAGTTCTGGGTTAGTATCAATCTGAACAGTTAACAATACTGATGAATACAAAATGATAATAAAGCCGTATGTTGCCACAAAACGAATAATGATATACACTTGAATATGTGTGTTAGAGCTCTTATCCGAAATGTGTGAAAAATTGTTGTCTAGTTCATCCACTCCTTGATGACTGGTGCAATGCTATTTATGCTTAGCCATGAGAAGGACTGTATCCTTGGTTTGTTCTGTACAGATGCAGAAGGAGAATTGCCCAGATTTTGCAATAAAAACAAGGTTGGCTGAGGGAGCACCTGCTTTTCGCTGTTTAATAAAACACAGCTCCCTTCTTGTCTGCTCATCTGTTTACTCTTGCACAAATTATTTTTTGTACTCCATTGACAAAGATAAATGATGGGATTAATATATATTGGAGCAGCCTCTGTGAACAGTTTGCAAGCAGAGAGAAAGGATTGCTATTATTTCCCACAGGTAACGTATCGCAGACAAACTGGATTAAGACTCATTTGCTGTGGGGCTTAGATGTGATCAGGCACCATTAGTGGGACACCATTTAGGAAAATTGCTTTTTCTAAAATGAAAATGAGGCTGACTTTCATTACCTTGCTTAGGCCACATGGGGGGAAAACACACTTTTTTTCCAGTGGGAGAACAAACTTCAGGTGATGGTGCAATGGTAAGATTTACCATGCACGAATATAGAAATACTAATACTTTAAATGAACTCTTTCTCTTAGCCCAAATGCACTTTGAGATTAGTCTGTCAAGCATCCTTCACTGAAGTGGTCTCCAACCATTTTCACCTGTGACATGACCCTGTTGAGTTTCAGTTGCTCATTTAGATCCGGTCTACGATCAGGCTCTGAGTAAGGACCTCTAGTTCAAATGAAGAAGAAAAGTAGAATAAATGATTTTATTCTCCCCGCCCCTCATATTTTATTCAGGTTTATTCATATATGTGAATTTATCCTGAAGATATTGGAAGAAGACTTTTTTCTCCTACATATTGTATAGTAGGGTGACCCTATGAAAAGGAGGACAGGGCTCCTGTATCTTTAACAGTTGTATTGAAAAGGGAATTTCAGCAGGTGTCATTTGTATATATGGAGAACCTGGTGAAATTTCCTCTTCATTACAACAGTTAAAGCTGCAGGTGCCCTGCCCTCTTTTAAATCTGGTCACAGTATAGCTGCAGTATAGCTCCTGCAGCTTTAAGTGTTGTGATGAAGAGGAAATTTCACCAGGTGTGACATGCATACTAATGACACCTGCTGAAATTCCCTTTTCTATGCAACTGTTAAAGATACAGGAGCCCTGTCCTCCTTTACATATGGTCACCCTATTGTATAATAGTTATGAATTGACATAATTATCTTAACATCCCCCGCCCTCTCACACACACACATTTAACCCTGAATATATCCAAGAACAGGCATTTGAACCTGGGCATGAATTGTACTGTGCCCATGCTTCCTTGGATTCCTGATCAAGTGAAGACGAGTGTTCTTATAAGGGGGTTTGATAATTCCTGGAGGAGAAGGCTATCAATGGCTACTAGTCTTGGTAGCTATGTGCTACCTGAAGTAGCATAGGCAGTAAGCCTGTGTACACCAGTTGCAGGGAACATGGGTGGGATGGTGCTGCTGCACTTGAGTCCCGCTAGTGGGTTCCTGGTCATTGGCTGGTTGGCCACTGTATAAAAAGAATGCTGGACTAGATGGAACCTGTCCTGATTCAGCATGTCTCTTCTTATGTTCTTATGAATGGCAAAAGTGTCCTCACCACTTTGCAGGAAGTTACAATTATGTATAAAGGGCTGGATCCAAAAGCACCCTTCTGGAAGTGCAAGATCCTTGCATTAGAAAAGAACTAAACCCCAGTGATGAGATTCAGTTAAAGCAACGCATTGTGCAGTCTCTTGCAGAAATAATTGTGCTCCATCTCAAGCTGCATGCTTCTGACAAGTTCATGTTATGTGGTCTTCTGCTAGCTCTTGAGCAACTGTTTTCAGAACAGTGTCACCACCTGAACTTCTTCCATTGACATATTTCTGGATCTAAGCCATACAGCTGAAAAAATTCTGCCAGGGTGAGCTCTCTCTCCCTGGATAGCTGGGTTATCAGTATCTTCCTGTTATAAGAAGGATTTGACTGCGTATCAGGTGCAAATGGATGGTATAATGCATGGGGAAATGGTCAGCCAGATGACCAGCTTATGAAGAGTTACTCACTTGGTATCCACTCACAGCCAGTGACTACCAGGTTGGGCTCAGAGAAGGGAAATTAGAGCCTACTATAAAAGCCAAATAAGAGCACCCACACATGCAAAACACACTGTGGACTGGCAGTGTGCTACTAAGCATGTATGGTCCTAATATCTCTATAGAAGTTTCACTCTCCAGTTTAGTGTAAAACAGAAAAAAACAAGGTGTTACCATCTTTAGGTCTGGATGCCACAATATTTTCTAGCCCATTCTTTCAATCTTCTAGCTTCAATTCAGGCCTCAATGTCATTTCTGGGGACCTCATATGTCTACAATGATTTCCAGCTGAAATTCTGAAATTGTTAAATGTTACTCATGGCCTTTATGGTGAGACCTGACTTCCTTCCTCTCTTTTAACTCTCCTTCCATGCCTTTTCCTAACACCTCACTGCTATTTTGATTATTCCTGGAATATTTTCCCTCTTCCTGTTCTGCCCACAATCTTCATGAGAAGAAGGGCCTGAAGATTCACATGGGGTTGCTGTGATCCCTTGTCTTGGAGAATAGACGTCATATTATCCTAGGCCAGATTTACACCTTGTGTCAAATCATTATGGTCCCATCATGATAATGCTATATCCCTCTTGTGCATTTATACCTCTAGGACACACAATGACATTTGTTGTAGTATTTTGGATAAGGTAGAATAAAAATCAGGAAATAAGAGCTCCATCACACCTACTTTTTTTTCTGGTATGAACCCACGATTTTGACCTCCATTTCTTTACCGTGGCAAGTGCTGGTCCCTTTCATGATCATAGCTATATCGGGGAACTCTTTTTTCACTTGTTTGCTCTCCTGTTAATGCACCCACCCCACCCTGCTCCTTCACCTTCTCCCTCCACTTCATTGTTTTTTGTCGTGTGATGGACATGGGAGCCTCTTCCTGCCCCCTTGTTCTGGCTTTGTTGTGTATCATTTTACCAATTCAACGTTTAATCAGCTGGGCACCATTTCTGCAGGCAAGGAGGGTGGGGGTAGAGCAGCAAAAGCCTGTTCCACCAACTCAGTTCATTTGACAGGGAATGCTGGAGGACACCACCCTCCTCTTTCATCAGCAAGCACACATTCAAAGCACATGCCCCCCAACAAAAGAAAAAACAAGAGGACAGCAGTACACGGGGGTGGAAGGGCGCTTTAATCCTGCATGAAGGAAATAAACCAGACTCAAGATGAGTGCAGGACAGTGATGTCATATGAGTACACGTTGCAAAACCAGAAACCAGGCATGACGAGAGTGCGATAAAACGCTGGTGTGGTGGAGCTCTAACACTATGAAAGAGGTATGTGGAATGTATAATGTGCCCCAACAGTTATCAATGCACTTCAAAGCCCCATTCACATATTTTAGAAGAAAAGAAAGTAAGCCACTGTAAACCCCACTCTAGTGCTGCCTAATCTAGTACAGCTTTTGATCTGGTTTTAATAAAGAATTTGTATTTATATTTTGTTTTATCATGTTGTATTTTATGGTGCTAATTCTTGCGAGCATCCCAGAGAGTTTGGCTATTGGGTGACACAGAAACATAACAATTAATTAATTAATTAATCATTTAGAGTTCTCTCTCATTTTGGCCACTTGGTGGCTCCATAAAACAATATGTGCGCTTTGCAAAGCCACACAGCTGAATGTCTGCAAAGCAGGCACCTTTTCTATTATTACATTTCCAGACTGCATTTTGGGCTGTGTTACAACTGGCATTAGTAATTTATCTTGGAAGTGAATACCTGCATCATTAGTATTGAGAGCAAGTGCAGAGTAGTGAATGGGTAGTGTTGGACTTGGAACAAAGACTTGAGTTGAAAATCTCTGCCAGCCATAAAGCCAATGGGGTGAATTCTACATTTTCAGCCTAACCTGAGAGGATAAAATGGGATAACTGAGATCCTTTGGGGAAAGGGAAGAAACAAATGTGATAAATGTAGGTATGCATTAGAGAAATGGAGTGTGCATACTATTAAAGAATTTATTTATTTATTTATTTATTACATTTTTATACCACCCAATAGCCGAAGCTCTCTGGGCGGTTCACAAAAATTAAAACCATAATAAAACAACCAACAGGTTAAAAACACAAATACAAAATACAATATAAAAAGCACAACCAGGATAAAACCACGCAGCAAAATTGATATAAGATTAAAATAAAGAGTTAGAACAGTAAAACTTAAACTTAAGTTAAAATTAAGTGTTAAAATACTGAGAAAATAAAAAGGACTTCAGCTGGCAATGAAAAGAGTACAGTGTAGGCACCAGGCGGACCTCTCTGGGGAGCTCATTCCACAGCCAGGGTGCCACAGCGGAGAAAGCCCTCCTCCTAGTAGCCACCTGCCTCCCTTCCTTTGGCAGGGGAGAAGAACCCTTGTGGTTGTGAATTCCAAAATTTAACTATGAGCTGTGTGAAGAAGTATTTCCTTTATTTGTCCTGAATCTCCCACCAGTCAGCTTCATGGGATGATGACCCTGGGTTCTCATATTATGGGAAAGGGAGAAAAATGTCTCCCTATCCATATTCTCCACACCATGCATCATTTTGTACACCTTTGTATCAGGTCTCTCCTTAGCCTCTGTTGGGCAGCCTGCCTAAAGCATCAGTCAAAAATGAACAGCTGATTGGAAGTAAGAACATCTGTGGAATTCAATAGGAAGGTGATAGGAAGCCAGGCTCATCTGGCTGGAGGTAAGAGCATACTGACATCCGTTTCTTCAGTGCATCTATGACACAGGTACGATGTTTGAAATTGGCTTTCAGAAAGGAGACTGGGAATTCTGGGGCTTCAAACCAGGGATGGCATTTGCTTTGGAGAGAGAATACTGCTTTATTGATTAACACTATCTGGCTGGCTATTCAGCTTGTAAATCAGGGTATAGTTATTCAGTCTTCAGTGCTCTTTCTTCAAAAGAATAATAGCAATGTCCATGAAATGTTAATTGCTCATGAATATGGGGAGCACATAGCAATACAGACCGCCCACAGTGTGGATAAATACAGATGTGGGGTGGTGGTGCAGAGAGAGCCTCCATCAAACCACAATCAAACGCATCAGGCCTAACATATTTACAGTGAACTTGCCATTGCTTCTGAAGCCAAACTTAACCTGCTGACAACTTTCCCTAAATAATTTGTTATATATATATATATATATATATATATATATATATATCTTTATTGCATATTAGCCACCTGGGCCATTCGCAAACAGGTAAAACAATAACATACCCACCGCGAGCTTGCCACAAGCCAGCGGAAGTGCTACAAATAAGAGTAACTAGGATAACAATCGTCCAGGTTATATTTACAATGTTAACCAACATATAATATTGGATATTAAAATTAATCGTTTGAGACAATCAGTGGTTCCCGGGCCTCCATCGCCCGGTGTACAAATTTCACAGTCCTAAAAGATATATAATAGTCTGTACCAGCCAAAAGAGTAAGGACTACCCCTTTAGAAGTCATGAAATTAAACCTGGGAATTAAAGGCTCAAGGTATTGTTTCCTCAGCTCCGCATACCTTGGGCACTCAGCTAGGAAATGAATTATATCCTCGGCTTTAGGGCAACCTGCTGGGCAATCTACATTGGTGCTAGGGTGCTTTTTAAAGCGTGCCTTCACCTCCATCAGCAGGAGGGCATTTAGCCTGCACCGAGTAAATAGCCATCTCAGCTCTTGTGGCATTCCAGAAGTTAAATATAGGGGAGCCTTTCCCGGAGCAGTAATGATACTCTTATAGAGCCCATTTGAGCGGCTCACTTCGACCGCTGCCATAGATGACTGAATATCACAGTCATACAGCCTTCTAGCAATCTCATCCTTGGCCCCGTCAAACCCCCTCGTAAGGAGGAATGCTTGCGAGAAACCCAATTTGGAGATGGAGTGTCTCATCCTGTCTGCCCATGAATCCTTCCCCATATCGTCATATGTGGACAGCACCAATGGAGGGGAAAGGTGAAACACTATCTTTAACCAGAAGGATATAGCTGCTTTTAGAATCAATGTATGGATTGAGAGACATGCAGTTTCCAATATCCTTAGATGTAGATCTAGGAACTCCAAGGGTCCTGGATAGAAATTTGTGCTGTACTACTGCTAATGGTGTGATATCTCCATGGGCCCAAATGGGAGCTCCATACAGAATCTGAGGGAGTAGTTTGCTTTTAAGCAGTTGTAACAGTGGTGCTATCCACTGTCCTCCTGCTCCAGCTGCAAAGCGAAAAATGGCATTAGCTGTTACATTGGCATTTGTAATATATCGCATTGACATTGTATCCCAACACTATTGTTAGTCAGGCAGCAGCAGCAATGGAAGAACCTATCTGACTTGCTCTTGGGCATCCCAGAAACTTCCATAAATGTTACTACTAGCTTGTAGCTCTTCATTCTTGCAGCTCTATTACCACTGTGATGATTGCAGCAGCTCACAGCCGCCACAGACAATACCGGATGTAATCCCTTGATCTGCTTCTAATCCAGGATAATTGCTTTCGGGCTTCATAGGACAGCGGAATTTTCTTCTTGCAGGATTGGTAATACTTATGTAGATGGCTTCGTCGTCCACACCTGGAAAAGAAAAAGGCCAAAGAGAAGCTATTTCTGTCTTTTGCTCCATGCTCTGATTTGAGCATTTCTGCAGATCTTGGGGGGGGGGGGGGCAGGGAACAAAGGAGGTGGAGCAGATTTTGTGCTGACACTGCACCTTCTTTTTACTGTGTTTTCTACTTAACTGTGGGCAAAAACTATTTACTACTCCATTGTAATTGCTAGGAAATTGTCAAAAGCAAATTTGGATGTAGGTTTTCTGTCTAGGCCAGTAGCTTCATGCTTGTTTCAGATACAAGAGTTGTCTTAAGTGTAAAAACTGTTCCGTCAGTGACTGCAACATCAAGTGATGACTTGAATATGTGAAATCTTACATCATTAGAACATTAAAAAAGAACCCTGCTGGATTTGACCAAAGGCCAACTAGCCTAGCATTCTGTTCTCACAGTGGCCACCCAGATACCTATGGGAAGCCCACATAGGATCCTCTATCTATCTAAAATTATTTATAAGCTGCCTTTAAGTGTGGAACGTCCTGCTTGAGTTCCCCAGCAGTTGGTATTCAGAGACACACTGGATATGCTGATACTGCAGACAATATAGAGCCATCATAACTAGCAGCCCCTGATGACCTTAACATCAATGAATTTTAAAGTTGTCCAAATTGTTGGGATATTGCTGTGCCTTGTGGTAGTAAATTGCAAAATTGAACTATGTGCTGTGTGAAGAAGTACTTCCTCTTGTCTGTCCTGAAGCTCCCATCATTCAGCAGTGTTTTTCAAGGAAACCAATTCACACATTTAGTGGTGTATAATGTTCAAGAGATGCACATACATGCATGAACCAGGTTTAAGTGTACTTGATCAAGTATAGAATAATCAAATTTTGGATAGGCATGTATGAACCAGCCATTTCTTATATACATGTTCATAAATAATATATGCATGCAAAACCTTTTCCTACCCAAACATCCACATTGAAATCATGATCCTCTCACCAAAGCCAACTTCCTTCCACATAAATTACCCATCTCCCATTGCAGGTACTGCACTTGCCCCCAACACTTGCAATCCATTCTGCATCCCCCACATTATTTCCTAAATATTCGTTGACTGATGGCCTACTCCCTCTCTTCCTCTCCATGTCGGGGATTGTTTTGACAAAGGCTGTAGCTAGTCCTAAGGTTTATCCCAGGATTGTCCTGGGGTCAAACCTGTTCATCTAAGTGCCACACAGGGCATCCAGCGCTCAGGCAGGGACGAACCCAGGATGATCCTGGGATAAACCTTAGGTCTAGCTACAGCCAAAGTCTGATATAGAAGGGGCTACTGCACCATCGAGTTATATTATGGATATCTTTTGGCTTGTGCAACCTGAGGATTTGGACAAACTGCTTGGAGGAATAGTGGTAAATGCCTCCTTGAGGGACAGTGAGGTCCCCACAGGTTTGAAAAAAGCTGTGGTGAGGCTCTTGTTGAAAAACCAAATTTAAATCCAATGGGTTAGGATAACTACTAGCCTGTATCAAATTTGTCATTCTTGGACAAGGTACTGGAGCATGTGGTGGCCATACAACTCCAAGCCATTTTGTATGAAACCAATTACCTAGATCCATTCCAATCAAATTTCAGGCCTGGTTATGGGATGGAAATAGCCTTGGTTGCTCTGGTTGATAACTTACAACAGGGAATGGATGGGTGGAGTACAACCCTCTTGGTTCTTCTGGACCTTTTAGCAGCTTTCAATACCATCAACCATGGCGCTTTTTCTGGATTGTTTACCTGGATTGGGATTGGGAGGCACAGTTTTATATTTTTATCAGTTTTAATATTTGAACTGTATTTATGAATTTTATTGCTGTAAGCAATAAAAGGGTTTCTGCCCTGAAAGGCAGCCAAGAAACATTTAAATAAATAAATAAATAAATAAATAAATTTCTGAAGATGAAAAAATAAGGAGTTGGTGGTTGCATTAACCAAAAAGCTGTTTCTGCTGCAGGGAATAGGTCACTATGTTCCAACTTTCTCACCATAACATTGAGAAACACATTGACAAGGTACATTCTTTCTGACTGATCTCCAGAGCTACCAAACAATGGTTCGCCCATTGTTCATTAACCAAAGGCATGGCCTAATTCTGTATTTTAATTGGTAAGATTGTGGGTACTGGGATGTTAGGCAAAGAAAAAGAAGAAATGCTTGAAACCTGCTCTCCGTACAACCTTTTTTTCCTTGCCATAGAAATCCAACCAGTGAAAAGCTAGGCAAGAGCCCTCTCCCTGAATGGACCATGTCGTTGTTGTTGTTGTTGTTGTTGTTTGTATAGAGAATATTCAATCATGGGAGTAGAGGTTCTCGAGAATTTTGTTTGGTCCACATTTTAACGTGATTTGCACTCCTGGTCTAATACGCAGATTGAATGTTCTTATTCTTCAGGTTTTACACTCAGAATTTTACAACACAGTTCTCTGCATTTTTTTAAAGGAACAAAATGGATATATATATATATATATATATATATATATATATATAGGATAAAATGCATACCAAAGTGCTCTGTGTGTGTGTGTGTGTGTGTGCATGGCAGGGAGGAATACTTTCAAAATAATGTCAATTTTATGTGCATGTTTTTATTATAGATCGATGGCGAAGTAGGAAGGAATGGAATTATGCCATACAAGCAAATCTGACATGGACTCAAAATAGACTGATCCATCCATCCTTCCATGGGAGTTTTCACCTGTAGACTGCCCAGACAAAGGTTTAACACCTTAGCAAGAACTATGGGCCTAATCTACACCAAGCAGGATATTGCACTATGAAAGTGGTATGAAAGCAATAAATAAAAGGGAGGAGCCACACTACTGTTTATTAGGGTGACCCTATGAAAAGGAGGACAGGGCTCCTGTATCTTTAACAGTTGCATAGAAAAGGGAATTTCAGCAGGTGTCATTTGGATATATGGAGAACCTGGTGAAATTCTCTCTTCGTCACACCAGTTAAAGTGCAGGAGCTATACTAGAGTGACCAGATTTAAAAGAGGGCAGGGCACCTGCAGCTTTAACTGGTGTGATGAAGAGGGAATTTCACCAGGTTCTCCATATATACAGATGACACCTGCTGAAATTTCCTTTTCAATACAACTGTTAAAGATACAGGAGCCCTGTACAGGAGCCCTGTCACCCACTTTCATACCGCTATAACCTGCTTGGTGTGGCTCTTGCTTTTTATACACCCCTTTCGTAGTGCAATATCCTGCTTGGTGTAAATTAGGCCTTGATCTCTGTATAAGCGAGAGAAAAAGTGATTAAAATGATAAGTCCCAAGTGATTTAATCAGCCATTCGATTAACTAAACTTTTTGTTACTTGATCGATAGGCACCAATTTTAATCAATGAGGACAAATTTAAATTAGTGTGACTAGAAGTCAACATCTCAAGAAGGCAGTTATATTGAGATTTTCACTATCCAGTGTATTTTAATTTAATCAGTTCATCAATCCATCTTAAGGAGTTAAAACTTATTTAGGAACCAATGTAGTTGGTACCTTATGCACACTCTTAGGCACATGCAACTCCCTGCTTGTAGGAGGCCTGCCCACTGAGAAGGGCGACTGGCAACTGGAAACCCCTGTTTGTGAAAGAATCTCAACTCGGGATTTCTTGGAAGCATAATCTCTTCTGCTTCTTGTTAACAAAATTTAAACCTTGTTTTCACTGCATATACCTAACATACAACTAACAGCTTCTCCTAAGCATGCCAGAGAGGTGGCACTTTTGGCATGTTCTGAGAGAGAGTTCTGGGCATTGTAGGCAGCATGGTAGAATAACTGGGGCCATTTAAGACTGCAGGAGACTTTGGGCAGCAGAGGCCTTAGCTAGACCAGCCTTTATCACGGGGCGAACCCCGGGATCGTCCCTGTGCGGTTTTTTAAAAAAAGCACCTACCTTTAGCGCATGAGCGTTCGTGCGCTCCTCTTCCTTTAAAAATAAAAATTGGGCGCGACACCTCTCTTCCTGAGGTCGTTGCGCCTCGCGTGTAAACGGAGGAAGCATCTCACGTTAATCGCAATGACTATCAGGTAGGTCTAGCTAAGGCCTGAGAGTAGAGAGGTGAAGGAGCGAAAGCCACAGGCAGGGATAAAATGAGAAATAAGGGCTGAAGAAAGGGAAGGGCAAACGCATGGAGAACTTTGAAGATAAGCACAAGGAGTCTGTGCTGAAAATGGAAAGGAACCGAAAGACCGTTGGTAACCTATTTCCGTTGCTGTAATATTCTTCACCATTCACCACGTTGCTTCTCCAGCTTCCCTTCTTCTGCATCTACCTGTTATACAACACTTCTTCCAGATCCAACAGCAAAAGCTCTTCACAATCCAGTCCTTCCCAATTTGATGCACCTGCACAGTTCATTCTTTAGGATGAACAAACTGCTATTCCAAGGCAAGAGCTGTTCAAGATCCCAAGATAGGATGTGATGCTGACATTGCAGAGGCATTACAAAGACATTGCAGACAGATTGGGTGGTGCACAATGTTCAGAATTTCAGCGCCTGTCAAATTGCGCTATCAATTATTAAACTGAACTCTGCATAATTGTTGCTAGCTGCACGCGGACCTCTGGTGATCAAGAGTCTGATTGACTGTCATGCTGCTAAGCACCATAAACAAACACAATCACACTTCTGTGATCAGCGAAGATCCAAAGGCAAGTACAGTTTCAGAAGGTTGTGTATCCAGGCTGTTGTCAGTGCCCCTTGCATGAGAAATCTCCTGGTCTATGACTGGAACTAGCCCACTTAGCTGCCCCGGACTACGTAGGCCTCAGAGCCCTATTCAGGAAGAGAAGAGCACCGGGCTGTGCAATCAGCTGCTGTGATTGGCAAGAAGCCTTTGGACTGGCCACGTCTGGTATACAAACTGGGAGGCTGTCCTTCTCTTCTTGCTCAGTCGAGGTAGCAATACCTTCTGCCTGCTGACCTCCAGCTTTAGCAGCTGAGCTAAGGGAGCCTACGCAAGATTAAATAGAGTACAGTTGCCCAAGACTTCCAGATTGGCTCTGGCAATCACTTCAGTTGCACTATAGAAAGGAGTCTTTGTATATTCAGTGAATTTCCATGTAGAAAATTCAATATCATGGAGAAGGGTTCTAGCCTAGGCTTCTTCCTGACATGCTAGCTATTTAGCATAGAAAGTTCTTTTCTACGGAGGATCATTCAGTCAAGTGAGCTTCCACCACCTTCACTCTGAAGAGGTATAACCAAGAGAAAGTCTTTCCCACTAACTAAGAAGAACTAGGCCTTAGTCATACAACAAACGTTTGTACAGACTTGGCATTCCGGTCTCAAATTTGCTATATAGCTTACTGTACGAAGTGCGGGAGCTAAGGACACATCTTCCTTGGGAGGAAATTGGACCAATTACAAACAAATAATTCTTAATTTAACCAGAGTTACCCTTGGCTGGTTGGAATCTTTCTCTACAATGGTCAGTTATAAGAAAGTTTTATTTATTTATTTATTAAATTTATATACCGGCCCATAGCCGAAGCTCTCTGGCTGTTTACAACAGTGTAGAGAGAGAGAAATAGTTTTGTTTTTCCTCCCTCTATCACAATAAAAAGAATAGTGGTTTGGATTCCATTTCTTTGTCATGCTAGAGTGTGATAGATAAGAGTATATAGTACAATCCAAATTCAGATTGAATAGGTGGTCAGGAGCAGCCTTCCCAACCTGGTGCTTTCCATATACTCTGGACTTCAACTCCCATTAATCCCAGCCGGACATGGCCAATGGTGAGGAATGATGGGAGTTGTAGTCCAAAAACATTTGGAGGGCACCAGGTCAAGGAAGGCTGGTCTAGAGAGACCAGATGGCACCAAGATTTGCTTCTAACATGAGAAGGTCCTCTCTGGCCTAAGCTAGACCTAAAGTTTATCCTGGGATCATCCTGGGGTCATCCCTGCCTGCTCCCGGGATCCCCTGTGTGTCATTTACATGAACAGGGATGACCCCGGGATGATCCCGGGATAACCCTTAGGTCTAGCTAAGGCCTCTGTCTCTCTTTAATTGCATGCTATGCACTTTCATGCTCAGTTTTCCCCCCTTACAATGCTTCTCATGATAGAGATAATAAATTAGCATAAAGGGCCATAAGTACTCTGCTTTTTCCAAACTGCTAAATGTGAGCTCATGTCCTAGTGAAATTCTAGAAAGTATGAAAATGGGGAACCTCAAAATGCAAAACCACAAGATATTATTTATTACTGATGTTTTGTCTTTGTTTCTGTAAGGAGGAAACTATGAAGAGGGCTGAAATAAAAACGTAGTTGCCTGCCGTTTTCTTAGGCAAATGGCGTGTCCATTGGAGCACCCACCCGCTGACTGGATGTAGAATGGCTTTTGCTTTAGCAGGTCCATGTCTTGATGCCATTTTAAGTCAATGGGAGTTTTGCCAACGCTTTCAATGCAAGTAATATTGGGGTCATTGTGAGTGCGAGTTCATAAAAAAACAACATTCGGAAAGTGTCTTGAATAACCCTATCATAATAACAGCCATACTTTTCATCTAAATAACGAGGCTATAGAAAACCATTCCGCAATCAAATTAGCAGTCAAATAACCAACGGCAATTGGAAAATCAGTTAACGTATTAATTCTTTTGTTACGTTTTTTAAATACAAAAAAATAAAGCATTGAAGGGAATACAAATTTTCACATGAATTGTCCTGTTGACATGTATGGGAAAGCAGGCTTTTAAAGAACAAGTTATTCACTAAGTCCATTATCATCTTAACCATGAAATGAATTGAAACTGTCAGAAGACAACGACCCCAGACAGCTGCCTCCAAGAGTAGTTGCGTCCACAACAGTTGACTCCACCAGGATGATATCCAGAGTGGGTGTTATGGCTGCTGCACGCTCATTCCGCCTTAATGAACCCTGGGTTTGGTATGCCAGTGGAAGCCATGTCTTGTGGCTTTCTCGGCCAATGAGAGATGAGCACAGGGTCAAGGCCTTAGTTGCTCTGGAGATAGATAAAGCTTAGACTATAACAATTCTCCCAGCATGTTATGTAGGCTTAAGAAGCCATTATCAGTTTAGAACCAGTGACTGGCTGTGAAGATGGCCATCAAAGTTCGGTGAGCTTTGGTTAGAATAGGAGAGTGTGTGTGTGGAAGGTTTTGCCTCACTTCTTTCCAACGCAACATACCCAGTCTCCTTCTTCCTCAGATTGTAATCTTCTTTGTTATCTCAGACTTAGCAGAGAGGAGGATCAGCTTCCTAGATGTCTCTTAAGGAATGTGACCATCAACAGTGCTCCAAAAAAGATGCCATATTCAGTGGTGGCACCAGAAAAAAAAAATTCTGAAGGAGGCACAGAAAGGACAAAGTACATGTTTAGGTGGGCATGATGTGTCCCATATGTTAAGTTTTCTGAAAGAAAAATAATCATATATTTAACATTAAAACTTCCATCCTAAACATATTATTTTGGAAATGAATAGGGAAAATTTTATTTTAGGCCTACACCACAGAAGAGGAAATTAGTTTTAATTTTGAAAAATATTAATTTGTGGTTAGTGTTTCTTTTTTTCTTTCTTTTTTTTTACTATTAGGCACCCTGTATATAAATAATAAATTAAGTTAATTCTCTCTCCTCTATGTCAGAAGTTTCCCCTTTCCCCCAGTGGGTTGCCCACTGGTCTGTTGGGATCTTGAAGAGTATGTCAGTGCTGCAAAATGTGTAGCCTTTGTTGGCTCAAGAGCTGCATCTGAACTGTAGAAGAGTTACAGCGATGGCAATACATGAATGCACTTATATATGTGACAAGTGTCTTTCTTTCAAGTAATAACAGGAGTCAAGCAATGGGGGGCAGTGGGGTGATGAGCTCCTTATTTGAGAAGGGTGAGTGAGGAGGCAAGCTCTTTGTTTGGGGGGGATTAGTGGGGTGGCGAGCTCTTTGTTTGGGGAGGGGCTTGCCCCCCCTCTAGTTCTGCTCCTGGCCATATGGGATTCTTGGGTTCTAGCCCCAGGCAGTTCCCCTCCCTGACATTTAGCAAATGTCAAAACAAGAAGTTCAAGTGAGTTTTGCTTCCTGCTTTTGCAAAAGGCTGTGCTCCACTTTGCTTCAGAGTGTAGAAGCAATAGCAGGGTGGCCTGATTCGCCTCCGACAAAGGCGGAGACAAAACGGGTCGGGGGGCCACGGATTGAGGCAAAGAGGATTGAGACCAAGCGGATCCTTTGCCTCGATCCAGAGCTCCGAAAAAAGGTAAGTGGGGGCTTACCTGGCACTGCCGCAGTCCGTGTGGCAATGGTGGCAGAGCCAGGTAAGGGGGCAGAGGGTAGGGGGACTTACCTGCCTCTGTCGCGTTCCGGCAGTGGCTTCAACTGAGGTTGAGGCTCAAACCGGAAGACCAGGCCGCAACCATGGCCTGCCCTTCCGCTTTGAGCCTCAGCCTCAGGTGAAGCCGCTGCCGGAATGCGACGGATGCAGGTAAGGGGGGAGGAGGGAGGGGGCCTTACCTGGTGGCGGCGCCACCACTGCAGTACATGTGGTGATGGCAGCGGAGCCAGGTAAGGGGGCAAGGGGGAAGGGTCTTACCTGAGTCCATCACATTCCGGCAGCGGCATTACCTAAGCCCAAGGACTCAAACCGGAAGACCAAGCCGTGGTCTTCCGGTTTGAGTCGTCGGGGTCAGTTGAAGCAGCCTCTGGACCATGACGGATGCAGGTAAGAGGGGAGGGGGCCTTACCTGCCGCCGCGGAGCTCCGATTTGGATCTGGAGCTCCGCAGCGGAGTGGAGCTGACCATAGGCAGATCGACGCGGGGCGGAGCAGACCCGATCCAGAATTTGTGGAGCAGATCGGGGGGTCCGTGCGCAGCCCTACTTTTGCACTTCTGAATGTTTGAAAGGGGATCTCACAATTTTCTAAAATGCAGTTCACAGATATCTCTTTGTCATGCATTTGATGACATAGAACAGCTGGTGCCCTCCAGATGTTTTAGACTTCAAATCCCATCAGCCCCAGTTAGTATGGCCAATAGTTAGGAATGTTGGGAGTTGTCATCCAAAACATCTGGAGGGCACCATGTTGGGGAAGGCTAACAGAGGATCTTGCCTCATGCTAAATTTTTAAGGTGACACAGAAATAACCCCCCTTCCTGTTCCGTGTTGGTCAAAATTCTCAGTGCTGACTCTTGGCTTCTTTAGCTTTAGGGGAAATTGCATATCTTTATTGGTGTTTTGCTTCCTACTTCTCTTGCCAGTCGTAACGGGGCAGCATTAAATGTCCGGAGAGGGGCAGCCACGTGGTCTATAATGGAAAACTTCCCGTCCTCTCGCTGCTCATAGCTCTGAATGGGACAGCACCCTCTAGTGGGTGTTTTGTTGCACAACTTTCCCTGTACATGGTAGGAAATCCCAAGATATTTCAGCAGAATCGGGATATCATGGTGTGTGTGTGTGTGTTTAAAGAAAAAAAAAGAAAAAATGAAATTACCGAGGGAAGGTGCGGCTCAGGTGCAGGAGGTTTTCCACATCATCAAAAGTACCCGTGAACGTCCATGAGTGGCCAGTCACAAGCGTGCCTTATTTTTCTTGTGTGAAGAAGCCCTCTGCCCTAGGTCAAATTAATTCTCTTGGTGCTATGTAATCTTAGAAATCATACTCTATTATTACTTGATTGTTTTTCTACATTTGTATCCTGCACCTTCATTACTACCGTACTTTTATGTTAGCTCCCAATAAAAACAAGAAAACACATCATAAGCAACATCCACAACTAGAGTTTAAGAACAGCAGTAACCACTGCAGATAAAAACTCAAAAGCACAACAGAATAAACACACAATACCCATCCATTTGGAAAATAAAAGGGTCTTCACCTGGCGTTGAAAGGACATCAGGATAGGCTCCAAGCAAGCCTCCCTGAGCAAAGCATTCCAATAAGGCTCTCTCTTGCTGCCAGGTTGAGGCACCTGGAGAAGGGCCTCAGAGGATGAACTCAGTGAACAGGTGCAGTGGTGTGGGAGAAGATGGTTCAATAAAGACCTGGCTCCCAAGAGGTGTGAGGCTTTAAAGGCAAACACCAGCAATTTGAATTGAACTTGGAAATGGATTTGAAGTTGTTTCAGTACAGGCAAGATATGATCCTACCACCTGGTCCCAGTTAGCTATCAAATAGCTAGTTACTGAACAAACAATAGTTTCTGAACTGGCTTCAGCGGCAGCCCTATGTACAGCACATTACAGCAATCTAGCCTGGAGGTTTCCAGAGCATGGACAACCGAGGCCAGGAAGCTGAGTCTGTCCAGTTGGTGTATCAACCTCAACTGATGGGCCCTCAGGCTATTTGAGCCTCCAGTGCCAAATATGCTTCCTGCGAGTCTCTTAGACTTTGAAACTTCCTTACCTGGGAGATCAACTTTGCCGCCCTCCTTCATAGCATTCTGCTGCCAGGTGAAAACTGTTTTGTTCCAACAAGCCTTTCGACTCTACTGAATTATGTCTTTTAAATATGGGGGTTCTCCCAGATGGAGGGAACCTAACTAAAAGAAGCCATTGTGCAGCTATTCTGTCTTTTCTTCCTTAACAGATCTTCTGCAGAAAGGAGAAACAAAGAGGACGCAGTGGGAAAACACAGGAGGGTTACCAGTGGACAACAATGCCCTTTGAAACCCCTGTAAAATTATGTGAATGAGGCAGGGCGATGGCACAATAAAAGCCTTGTTCAGAAGCACCCCTGATCACTCAGATCTATGTCTTCATGCTGCTTAATTTATCTACTTTTTGTGTGTTTTATGTTGTAAGCAGTTGCAGGCATTGTTATTCAATGAAACAACAACAGCAGCAACAACAGCACAACAGGTTACTTTAAGGATCATCATATATTCCTACCCAGACTGAGGTCATCTTTGGAGGCCCTCCTCTGATTGCTATCGCTAAGTGATATTCAGCAGATGGCTATGAGAGACAGGGCCTTCTCTGTAATAGCACCCTGGCTGTGGAATGCCCCACCCCGAGAGGCTCACCTGGGACCTACTTCATATTCTTTTCCGTCCTGGACAAAGACTTTATTCTCCCAGGCTTTTTAGCTTCAGGGGATTTTTAATGTGTTTGGGCTTTTTAAAGTTAGTGTTTAATTGTATTGCTTAAACCTCATTATGTATTTTATATTGTATTTGCATTTTATTGTTCATTTCATATTTAAACAATTAAAACTTTCAGTTATGGGATGGCACAAAATAACAACAACAACAACTTCTTCTGTAGTGCTGGGATTCAGTTCTGTAGTTGTGTCCTGGAGTCAGCCCTTCACTTTTGACTGGATACTAAGTGATGTAAGCCAGCATAATATTGCAGTAAATCAATCATATTAAGATGCAGTCCATTTGTTTTGATGAAGCTGTACACAGGATATGGTCCAGCAATTTTGCCATTAAAACACACACACAACATTTTGTAACATTTCAACCATTCCAGATCTTTGTATAAACTTAGGGCTCATCTACACCAAGCAGGATATTCCACTATGAAAGCGGTTTGAAAGAGGTATATAAAAGGCAGGAGCCACACTGCTGCTTTATCGTGGTAATAAAGTGCACTGACAACTGTTGGTGCCCATGACACATCTACACCAAGCAGGGTATAATACTATGAAACTGGTATGAAAGCAGTATATGGTATATGTCAATGGACCCCAACAGTCGTCAGTGCACTTCAGTACCACTATAAAGCAGTAGTGTGGCTCCTGCTTTTTATATACCACTTTCACAGTGGAATATCTGCTTGGTGTAGATGAGCCCTTAGTTTCTGCAGCATACATAGTTCATATAGTTCTTCACCTGGCAAAACTCAGAGTTGCCCAATGCAAATATTGCTAACTAAGGCCATGACTAGACCAGGCCTATATCCCAGGATTGTCCCGGGATCATCCCTGTGCATCTAAATGACACACAGGGGATCCCGGGAGCAGGCAGGGATGACCCCTCCATTGGCCTGGGATAAACCTTAGGTCTAGCTAAGGCTAAGAGTCACAGCATTAATGGTTTAGGTAAAAGGATCTTCTTGTATCTCTGCCTTCATGGGATTTTGAAAATCCACTGATATAATGAAATACTACCTGGGCAGCTGCAGTGTCCCTCCTTGAACATGTAGCAGGACGATGTGAAAGCTACGGAGGGTTCTTTGGTGGACACAGCTGTCGGCGCACTTTGAAACAAAGGAGAACAAAGGGTGCTTTTAAAGCATATATATTGTTCTAGGTTTTCAATGGACAGAATATGCGGAGAAAATACAAAGGCTGTTGTGTGTCACAGCTGTTCTTATATGGAAAAAATGGGCACTGTCCACAATATTTTTTGTTGGGAAAAGATAAGGGGCTTCTGTTGTCAACTACTCTGAGGGCTCTTCTGAGTCAGTTTGGCAGGATATTAATCACAGTAATAAATAAATAAGGTGGTAATACTATATATATGTGGATGGTAGACACCTGCACATCTTTAGACTAAAATTATAAAAGCATAATCCATAGGAAAGTACTCCTGTGTGTACACTGTGTTCTTCTTGCATGGGTCCCATTCATTTGAGCACTGGTGCATTGTGCCCTAAATGTTAAGCTGTTCAAAATAACTTTGTAGGAGGACATGAATCTGTGAGCCCATGTGCTAAGCATTATTTGGTGATAAGAAAGCCATTCAGGAATAAAGGTTCTATTGTACATCTGGATCTGAAGGAGAATTAGAGTGGCCAGCCTCTTGGTAACACTAAGGTCAGCTGGACATTGTAACAGACATGGAACTGGTGTTAGTATTGCTTGTCTTTCATCTCTTCCTTGTAACATCTAACAGAAATTACTATCAGATGCTTGCCATTTTTAGTTGAAAAGCTGGACATCGTTTTAATGAATAAGACAAATTAATGATGTGAAATTCATGTGAAGGGGAGGTGTGAGGCACACAACAAAATATGACATCACAACATGTCTTGTTTGTGTTTTATGTTATAAGGAAGAGAGAAGGAGAGAGAAGGGTGGCAGCAGCAACCTCCAAACTATCCTGGGGTGGACAGGTTGTAGCATGTAAGCCCTCTTAGGTGAGAATAATAATTGTCCTTCCAGGATGACAGATTAGTCAGTAGTAAGGAGGTTTGCCTGGCCATTGGGGAACATTGTAATGGAATCATAACACCTAGGTTTCTTAGAGATGTAATTCCTATGATCCCTGTATTCCTTGGGTTTACCATGGCCATAGCTAGACCTAAGGTTTATCCCAGGATCATCCCGGGTTCCTCCCTGCCTGAGCACTGGATGCCCTGTGTGGCACTTAGGCCATAGCTAGACCTAAGGTTTATCCCTGGATTGTCCAGGGGTCAAACCTGTTCATCTAGGTGACACACAGGGGATCCAGTGCTCAGGCAGGGGTGAACCCTGGATGATCCCAGGATAAACCTGAGGTCTAGCTGTGGCCCATGTGTTCACCAAAGAAGCATCAAAATCCATTTTGAGCCTTAACAGGGGTGTGTCCAGGGCTGCACATGGGCATTTAGTATCTCATCAGAACTGAACCTGCCATAAAGTCCAGATACATCTGGAGTTCAGTGGCTTCTCTACTTGTGTGTATTGTACCCATGAGAATAAACTAGAAAGTGGAAGTGGACAGAACTCTGTAGAAGATGTTTGAGGGCTTGGCTGGGTCCAGCCAAAGAAGAGAGCATTATATGGTAGGGGTGGAGAAGTGGTGGCCCTCCAGAGGTCATTGAATGACAACTTCCACCATGCCTGGCCATTGGTCATGATGGCTGTGGCAAATGGGAGTCGAAGCCCAACAGCATCTGGAGGGACAGAGGTTCCCTATCCCTGTTATGAGGCATTATGAGAGGAGGATTTTATTCCCCCCCTTCTGCAAATCTGCTGCAACTACAGAGATAAAGAGAATTACAAGTATTGTTTCCAGAGATTCGCTTATACATTTGCAACTTTAAGACTCTGTTAATATATGATCTCTTTCTAACCATGTCATTTCTCCTAGTTTCCAAAGGCACATAGTTCTTTGTGTGCTGCTTTTCAAAAGAGAGAGGCAGGTAAAATCCAGGTGTGTTGTGTGCGCAACATAAAAGAAGTTAGTTCTACACACAGGTGAGCTATTGTGCAGAAAACCAGCCAGACTAGGAAAGAAGTAACATAGGAAACTCCCCCAGGAAAGCCATTGGGGATCACACACACACAAAATATCCCTCCATGCCAACAATTAGATGTTATCTCTTATTACAATTAACCTAATTTAATTGACAACTGGATATTTTACATTTCCATTGGAGTAAGGGCTGCTATAAATCCAAATAAGGTTTACAATTTATAGCCCCCACTTTCCCCCAAAATTGTTTTTAAAAATTGTAACACAAACAACCTACGAAGCATCAAAGGGGTCAAAATTAGCTTGAAACAAGCTAATTTTCACCCTTTTGGCACTCCATGGCTGCACCAGGTGCCATTTTCTAATATATATTTTTCAGTACCACAAGGAGTAAGGTGTGGCCCATAGTGGGGAGGGCCCCTGAGGGGTGAAAATGCCCCCTGGGCCTCGTAAAGTTACCCACCCCTGCAATAAACAAATAAATACTGGCCTGAAATTTCTGCACAATTGATTTGCGATGTTATTGCATACAGAAAGCGGTAAATCGTGGGATAACATTTGACAGTGGTAAGAAGAGGTATAAAGTCACAATGAAGCCAACAAAGTCATTGTCTCTTTCGATTTATAGTTTTATAAGTAAGAGAACCAGTGTAGTGTCATGGTTAGAGTGTTGTGCTGGGACTGGGGGTGTCTTCAGATGGGTGTTTTTTCGTGCGATCATCATGGTTTGGTCATTGGTTTCCCTGTGAGCTTTACACAACACCGTCGCCATGCAGTTGTTGTCTCATGTCTTTTCCCTGTTGCTATGGGGAAAATACTGTATTTTTGGCAGTCATGCAATGAAACCGCCATTGTTTCCCCATGTAATCCTTCCATCACGCTATGGTCCTGCTTTGTGTGGGCGGGTGTTGGTGGTGCAGCGTTGACATCTGTACTGACAAGGATCAGTCAAGAGTGTCTCCTCCCACCCTCCCACCCGTCTGGTCCTGCTCAGCTCCGTATTTCAGGAATGCCCATGCAGATGGCCAATGGGAAGGGGATGGTGTTTGCAACGGACGTGATCAGATTTATTTATTTATTTATTTATTTAAGGATTTTTATGCCGCCATTCAGCCAAAAAAGGCTCTCACGGCGGCTTACAAAAGTATTTCTTGACAGTCCCTGCCCACAGGCTTACAATCTAAAAGACATGACACAAAAGGAAAGGGGATTGGGAGGGAGGAGGAGGGGGGAAAGGAAAGCAAATTCAGGCACTACAATCTTAGTTGGAAAGTTCAGCAGTTACAGGTGACAGCAGGAGGGAGGGGGGCTCTCAGCTGGAGCTGGACCCAGGCACGGTGGAGAGGTGCCTGGCTGCTGCTTCCTCCCTCACTGGTGGTCTCTGCAGAGACAGTGGGTAGGATGCAACCTTTTTCCATTTAACCTCCCTTACTCAAATGAGAAAAGTGTTACTGTAGCTTTTAGAAGGTTTTCAGATGGGAGGGAAATCGCATGGCTGGGAAGCACGGTCATAGCTGCAAAGATGCTCTTACAGGGACAATACTGATTTGCACGTGGCATTGGGAGACGCGGACCTCTGAACATGCAGACTTCTGAACTTGCGAAGAATCAGTGCTTAGCCATGGGATAGAGGTTGCTCTTCATGTGTCTCCCAGAAAACTTTTAGCCCTTTCTATTCAATCCCCCCAGAAACACACAGGAGAGAAGTAAAAAACTCTTCAACACAACCCCCTCCCTGTGTATACACAAACAAGAAAAATGTTTGAGAGCCAGTGGCTAAAGTGTTGGGGAGTCAGGAGATCCTGGGTTCTAGTCCTCACTCGGCCATGGAAACCCACTGGGTGACTTTGGGCCAGTCACAGACTCTCAGCCCAACCCACCTCACAGGGTTGTTGTTGTGAGGATAAAATGGAGAGGAGGGGGATTACATACGCCGCCTTGGGTTCCTTTGAGGAAAAAAGGTGGAATATAAATACAACAAATAAGTAAATAAATAAAAACGTTATGGTTGTTTTTACAAGGATAATACTGACTTGCATGTGGGAGGGCGGGTCTCCAATGATGCAGACTTCTGAACTTGTGAGGAAGTGTTTCATTTCATGCCAAGAGAGGAGAGGGGCTATGCCAGAGGGGTGGACAACTGATAACACCCTGCAAGGCCCCACCCACCCTTGCAAACGGCATATAGCGTTATGCATAAAAAGAAAGACCCCACTGAAATACTAAAAAGAATCCAGAACAGAAAGAAGCGGTAAATTGTGGGAGAAAATGGCCCATCGGAAGATGCCCTGGGGAGATCTACGTTCAAAATTCAGAGCATCATCAAAGGAACGTTTTATCGCACACTTGCTACTGCCCACTTACAGATGTTTGTGTGTCCTTTAGATGATGACATCTGCCTCCTGTGTGCCTCCCGTGTGCCTAATGCTCCTTCCACTCATTTTTCCTTTGCAAAATAGACCCCTTTTAATCCATCTTTTTTTTTTTTTTTTTTAAGGAATGTGCCGCTGTGTACAGGAAAAGTAGTGTGATAAAAACAGCCCCTGAATGGGCCATGTGGTCATTGCTGCTTCCTCTTTCTCTCCCCATGTAAAGAGATTGTCGCTATTGTGGGACAGCAGCAGGAGGCTATAGTGACGGTAGGGAAATGCAAAAATCTACCCGCCTGATGATGCTCTTAGTGGGTGAGCCCAGTGACTCTCTCTGAGCCTAACCTATCTTACTTTATGTTATGAAGATAAAAGGAGAGAAGAACTATGTAAGGCACCCTGAGTTCATTGGAGGAAAGCTGGGATAACAATGTAAATAACTAACACACAGGCTGTAAGAGAATCCTTGCAATTCTTTCCTCTCCTACAAATCTTAAGAACATAAGAAGAACCATGCTGGATCAAACCAAGGTCCATTTAGTCCAGCATTCTGGTCATACCATGGCCACCCAGCTGCCCATGGGATACTCCCAAAGAGGATACAAGTGCAACATGTTGTCACCATCAACCAGTTGAAGACCACAGGACTACACATCAAACCAGCAATATGGTATCATTGCCATTCAATTTAGTATGGAGACATGGTGCCAGGGGGGCTTTTACACAAAACAAGAACTGGGGAATAGAAATAGTCTGTGATACCCTTCCTATTTCCATGTGTGCAGATTGAGGAGCTCCAATACCTTTGCATGAATATAGTGTAACCTGCTGGGATCAAGAACCCAGAAACCTTCTCCCAGTATGAATACACAGATCCCCTTTCTTTCCTCCTCCTCCTCCTCTTCCTCCTCTTCCTGCTCCTCCTCCTCCTGCTCCTCTATCACCTCCTTTCTGGCCACAGGCTGGAGAGGCACCATATAAAATTATTTGCCTTTTTCACAAAAATAAAAATTATTTCATAAAAGTCAGAGCTGTTTGATATTTTCAGCCATTCAATACGGTGGGACTTGCATTGTGCAATTATACTGTACTTAATACTCAGATTATGGAACAATGAAAGATGTATGTTTGCATTTTGTAAAATTAAACTGTATGCAGTTATTTATCTTTCACCTTAATTGTTTGAGCTTGTTTCTAATGTAAACTGTTGTAATTTTAAATAAATATAATAGAAAAAACTTTCCTAGGTATCAGAAATCCAGAGCAAATTTACTTTGCAAATAGGCTTTGTAGGTCTGCTTTATGTCGAGGATCTTAAACTGACACTTCCATTCAAAAAATATTTTGAATAACTTGGCTGTACTGCAAACAACTTCTGAAGGAGGTGACTATGGATTTTTTTGGATTTTTTTTTTTACAAAGGATCGCATGCAAATTTGAAAAGCTAAAGGCCACAACCCAGGCAAAATGAGGGTCTTTCAGATTCCATTGATTTCAGCTAGGGAAGGTTAAGCACATGATTGAACCTCCCCATTGACATTCCTAATGTGTAAAAGTGCTTAACTTTGTCTGGAATGTTCCCAAATCTGACATCTGCCCAAATCTTCATACTATAGGGTAGGGGAAAGCATCGTGAGAGGGGTGAAATGATTTGTATAGTTGTATTTGCACCAAAAGACATGTGACTGAATTAGAGCTTAAGCATGCAATTGCTGTAGTTTCTGACTTCAAAGTGTGGTAAGCCAGGCCTGCTGTGTTTGTGGCCCTCCTGATCCTTCTGTTGAGTGGGGCCCTAGACCTCTGTTCCAAACCCCTACTACCACTGAGTTCAGAGTAGAGTTGCTACCATGGAGGGAGGTCCTTCCCACCCAGCCACTGCTACCCAAGAGCAACAGCCACTAGAAGCTCCATCTGAGGAACGTTTTATCACACGCTCGTTACTGGGCACTCATGGATTCCTCGGAGGTAGCTCACATGACGTCTGCCTCTCGTGTGCCTTCTGCCCCTTCTGGTCTTCCTTGCACTGCAAGAAAAACCAGGAAAATGCCAAAATAGTTTTTAAACCAAAGTTGCTGCTCTCTCCCGCTGTGTGTAGGAGAAGCAGCGTGTTCACAACGGGGGACCGAACGGCCCTCGTGCACCTTGTTTACTTCCTGTTTGAAAATGCCTCCCAAAATAGCATTTGCTTTTTTGCAGCCACATCACACAGTTGGCTCATATTCAGCTTATGATCTACAATAATTCCAAGATCCTTCTCGCTTGTAGTATTGCTGAGCCAAGTATCCCCCATCTTGCAACTGTGCATTTGGTTTCTTTTTACTTGGCATTCATCCCTATTAAATTTCATTCTGTTTTTTTCAGCCCAGCGATCCAGCCTATCAAGATCTCTTTGAAGTTTGTTTCTGTCTTCTAGGATATTAGCTACAACACCCAATTTTGTGTCATCTGCAAATTTGATAAACATTCCCCGCACCTCCTCATCCAAGTCATCAATAAAAATGTTGAAGAGCACTGGGCCCAGGACTGAGCCCTGTGGTACTGTTACTTTCTACTGTTACTTTCTACTGTTAGTTTTTCCCTACCCTGTGCCTGCTTACCCTACCCTGTACCTGTTTGCATTCTCTTCCCCTCCTTATTGTTTTACTATGATTTTATTAGATTGTAAGCCTATGCGGCAGGGTCTTGCTATTTACTGTTTTACTCTGTACAGCACCATGTACATTGATGGTGCTATATAAAATAATAATAATAATAATAATAATAATAATAATAATAATAATAATAATAATAATACCCCGCTCGTTACCTCCCCCCCCCCAGTTTGAGAAGGTACCATTGATAAGCACAGTTCTGTAGCCAACTGTGGCTCCACCTAATAGTTGTTCCATCTAGCCCACTTTTAGCTAGTTTGCTGATCAGAGTATCATAGGGGACTTTGGCCTTAGCTAGACCTAAGGTTTATCCCTGGATCGTCCCAGGGTCATCCCTGTTCATGTAAGTGACACACAGGATACCCCGGGAGCAGGCAGGGATGACCCCAGGACGACCCCGGGATAAACCTTAGGTCTAGCTAAGGCCGAAGTCAAAAGCTTTGCTGAAGTTAAGATATATTGTGTCCACAGCATTCCCACAGTCCACAAGGGAGGTTACCTGATCAAAGAATGAGATAAGATTAGTCTGGCAGGATTTGTTCTTGACAAATCCATGCCAGCTTCTGGTAATCACTGCATTAACAGTAAATTAAATATAAGAGTAAATTAAATAGCACTCTTCCTATTAGAAAGATAAACCAGAGGGACCACACCGCTTACTTACTTCCAACACAGGCCTTAGCTAGACCTACCTGAAGGTCCGGGGGAGAGGAGGGGAGACCTCGCATTGGGATTAACGGGAGATCTCACCCCCATTTACACGTAAGATGCGATGCCCCCGCTCCCCCCCACCCTAACCATGATGGGCACAGCACTCCTGAGGAGTAATCGCGTGGAGCGGGGTCCAGCCATGGAAACGGGCCAGACGTTCTGCGGTCTCGGGCTTAGCCCCGGACCGCGGAAAAATCAGGCCCAAAGGGGAGGGCTGTATCCCGGGGCAAGGGAGGGATGATCCCTCCCTGATCCCGGGATCCCCTGTGCGTCATGTGGACGCACAAGGACGATCCCAGGGTTCGCCCCAGGATAGAACCATAGAATCATAGAATAGCAAAGTTGGAAGGGGCCTACAAGCCTGGTCTAGCTAAGGCCTTAGACTGGTTCACACCTGGAGGGTATCTATACTTACCCTGTTGTGGCTGCACAGGAAAGGGGGTGTTATTCATCTAGAGAACCCAGGAGGGCCAATTTAGCCCCTGAGCCTGAGGTTCCCCACCCCTGTTTTAAATAAATAAAAGACAAATGAAAGTCATTGGTTGAAGTTGCAGTCGCAAAGTGATGAGTGTGCCTATATGAACCAGCCCCTTAGTGGTGGGATCTGCAACATTGTGTCCACAGGCACAAAGTTGCCTGCAAACACCTCTCTTGGCACTCAGAGGAGCCCTGCCCCTCCTGATCTTTACTTTATTTCTTAAGGTGTTTTTTTTAAAAAAAAATAAATCTTTTTTTAAAAAAGCCTGGGAGGCTGCAATGCTACAAAACAGAGTGTCACTCTCCAGGTCCATCTTTATTTGGGTTCATAAGATTAGTTTTGTGTTTGGAGTTTCGGCCCCCACCTCTGCGTTGTACTTAGTTTCTTGGGAAAGTTATTTTTCTTTTAGCCTCACCAGTTTGCCTTCTGGGAAATTAGTGTTTTGTGACCATTCATTTATTCATTCCATTTCTATACTACCCATGCCTACTACCCAGACTTAACGTTTATCCCAGGATTGTCCCAAGGTCATCCCTGTTCATGTAAATGACACACAGGGATCCCGGGAGCAGGCAGGGACAACCCCGGGACAATCCCAGGATAAACCTTAGGTCTAGCTAAGGCCCCAATAGCCAAAACTCTCTGGGCACTGCAGTTCACAATTAAAACCATAAATACAACATGATAATACAGTCCATACAGTCCGCCCCGCACACTCAGGTCCTCTGGGGTGAACTTACTTCAGTCAGCTAAAACTAGGCTGACATCAGTTTCCCAGAGGACTTTTTCTTCTGTCGCCCCCAGATCGTGGAATGGCCTGCCGGAGGAGATTCGTAAAATTAACTCTCTGTGTGATTTTAAGGCAGCTTTAAAGACTAGCCTTTTCCGGCAGGCCTATCCAGATCAATGTAAAATCAAGAATTTTTAAGAAGTATTGATTCCTGGTTTAATGTTGTTCCCCGCCTCGATCCAAAGGGAGAGGCAGGTAAGAAATAAATATATTATTATTATTATTATTATTATTATTATTATTATTATACATAATATAAAACTTTTAAAAGTTTAAAACTACAATAAGAAGCACAGTAAAAACCAGCAGCACTATAAAGATTTTAAAATACAATAACAGATTTAAAAACAACAGAAACTGAAAGACCAAAATTTCTGGGAAAATAAGGTCTTCCAAAAAGTCCTCAAGATAGGCGCCAGGCGTGCCTCTCTTGGGTGCTCATTTCACAACCAGGGTGCCGCACTGAAAAGGCCCCGCCCTTACCTTATTTGGCAGGGGCAGACAGAAAAGAGCCTCTTGAGGATGATCTTATGGTCCAGGCAGGTATGTATGGGAGGAGACTACCTTTTGCGTAACCTGGCCCCAAGCTGTTTAGAGCTTTGGAAGTTAATACCATGCCCTTTGAATTAAGCCCAGAAACAGATTGGCAGCCATTTCAGGTCGCAATGCACTTTGCATAGGCTTTCCCTAAAGTGTGACCCATCCAGGTAAGGTAGAGCATGTGGTTTTACTGCTCATTGATTTTGTATTGTGTGGTTTTATTGTTCTATTTCAGTGTTGGAATTTTTGCTTCTTCTCAGAACAGTGGGAATAATAATAATAATAATAATAATAATAATAATAATAATAATAATAAAATTCTTACCCGCCTCTCCCTTTGGATCGCGGGGGAGGGGTGGGAGCTATTACTTCCGCCTCACCCCACCCAAAAATAAGTTTGTCCGGATTTTAGGGACAGCCAACTCTGCGTGTAACAGTGAAGGAGCACAACCAATTTCATCATACTGCAGAGAATAAGAGCAATGCGCTTTCCTCCAGTGAAGACAGAGATGGGTATGATCCACATAATGATGACACCTCAGCCCGCACCTCTGGATAACCTTATCCAGATATTTTATTTAGCTGTTGAACAGCATGGCGATTAGAATATAGTCCCATTCACCCTATAGTATAGCTGCCAAGGCACAGAGCAATAGCCCCCAGCACCACCTCCTGGAATCAGCCATCAAAGTAGGAGCAGAACCACTCCAATACAGTACCGCCAACTCCCAATCCAAATAGCCTATCGAAGAATACCATGGTCAGTTATACTGAAAAGCCACTGGAAGATCTAAGAGAATCAACCGGGTTACTGTACTTCTCTTAGCAAAGATCATCCCACAGGGTGACCAAGGCCATAGCTAGACCTAAGGTTTATCCCTGGATTGTCCAGGGGTCAAACCTGTTCATCTAGGTGACACACAGGGGATCCAGTGCTCAGGCAGGGGCAAACCCTGGAGGATCCCAGGATAAACCTTAGGTCTAGCTGTGGCCCAAGGCAGTTTCCCTTCCAAAATCAGGCCTGAAACCCGATTGAAATGGTTCCAAATAATCAGTTTCATTCAAATGTCTCTGAAATTGACCAGCAACCATGCACTTGAGCGCCTTGCCCAGGAAGGGGATATTGACAACCAGCCTATATTTATTAATGTCTTCTGGATCCAGGGCAGGATCTACACTACTGTTTTATAACAGTGTTGAAGTGCATTGACAACTGTTAGGGTCCATGGCCAGATCTTCAAATCATTACGAATGTGGAATAAAAAGCAGGAAATGAGACTATGAAAGTGGTATATGGATTGTGTCCTGTGCCCCAACAGTTATCAGTGCACTTCAATACCGCTAGAAAATAGTAATGTAGCTCTCGCCACTTTCCATATATCATTTTCAAACTGCTTTCATAGTGTTATATTCTTCTTGGTGTAGAACTGGTCCAGGTTAGGCTTCTTTAGGTGAGGCCTAATTATCGCCTCCTTTAAAATCCTCATCAGTTAGGATGGGGTGGCAAACCTACCCCAAGTGTACTTTCATTGCAGAATTTACACAGAAGTAGATCTATGGCATAGGGCATTTCTACGTGAGGCTTTTGTCCCAGACCTTTACCAGGGCTTACTGTACTCTTCGAGGGATTAAGATCAGCTCCTTTACATGTGTTTTTTTCTTGGGGGTTTCTTACTCTGCTTTTCTATATGTTTCATTATACAACCACTAGATGGCCCTGTGTATAGTGGAATTGCACAATTTCACGGGGCTTTATAACCCACTTTCTAAATAATAGCAGACTTTCCTTTCTTAGGGGGAAAATGTGATAATGGTTGCAAAGAGCAGGAGAGGCTCTGGACAACCTCATACAAAACTCAATAAGAAGGGATAGATGTTAATCCCCACACTTTCAGATCACCATCCTCCTGCCCAGTTGAGAAAATCACATCAATTGTGTGTCAATTGTGTTGGGCTGATGACATATTGGGACAGCTCCAGGGTTGTGGTGGTGGCCATAAAGTCTTGAGCTGTCCTGGATTTTGTAAAGAAGTTGTGATACCCTAAACCCGTCATCCTAAAATTCATCCCACCAGCCTTATATTGTGCTGTTGCAGTGAAATCTATGCAAAAGACTCAAATGATGGTGACGTTATAGTCTGCGTTAAGTGCGAAGGACTCAGATGACGTTGACTATGTCCTGCTGTGATTGTGGTTCTCCCCCCCCCCCTTAGTGTCCTCCATCAGCTCAGGCAGGATGACTGAGAGGCTGCAGGATAGGCAGTAATTCCTCTTCTAGCAGTCATTGAATCTCTAATCTGTTGCTGCCGTTATTAACTTTACTGCAGGCTCCTTAACATATTGAATGATTTAATATTTTGACATTTTATTTGTTGTATTTATTTTTCTGGTTGTTATTTTATTGTTGTTTCGGTGTTTTGTTTTGTTTTCATTATTGTAAACTACTCCGAGGACATCTGTTGGTTGGGTTACATATTAAATATGGACAGGCAGACAATCTTTGTATTGAACTTTGTGGCCTCTTGCTAGGCCCTCTTATTCTGGGACCAGCCCTGGTCCCCTGCAATGATCTGCCATCCCGTTACATTCTCCTAGAGTGAGTTCCCCTAATTTTGGCCACAGCTAGACCTAAGGTTTATCCTGGGATCATTCAGGGTTCGCCCCTGCCTGAGCACTGGATCCCCTGTGTGTCACCTAGATGAACAGGTTTGACCCCTGGACAATCCAGGGATAAACCTTAGGTCTAGCTATGGCCTCTCTGTGTGAGCAGTTCTCTGAACAGGCTCTGGCACGTCTTCCAGTTGCTATCAGAGAGATCTAAAATCTAGTTTCAAAACTGGTGACTTAACTCACAGAACATGCAACCCATGTGACAAAGATAAAGATTACAGGAGATCACATCCATCATCACGCTGTCTACAATTCAAATTATTTGTGTTAGGGAGAAGAACTTGATTTCTTTGTTGTGTTTTCCAGGCTTTCCTGGCCAAGGCTGCAGTGTTGAGCAAAGAAGCAAGGATAGCTGTTGACACAGCCCAAAGGGGCTGTTATAAAAAGTGTGTGTGTTTATTCTACTAGTAATAAAACACAAGAGGCAAATAGAGAAAGTGCATTGGTATGAAAGGTAATTGAAGTGATTAATGGCACATACATGCAGAGCACAATCTCTTTCCCTTGGGGTGGTCTCACTGGTGCAGAGTTTAGCAAAAGGGGAAAGGGCGCATGGGAAAAGAATGTGTACAGATATATTGCTTCTAAAAGGTGAGAAGTCACCACACCCACCCCAAAAACTCAGATTTTGACATATTTTTTCTCTGGCACTTTTGTATGAATGTGCATATTAATTTTTTTCTTTTTTACAGTTTCAGATGCGGTGGTTTAACTCTTCATGCAAACAAGATGCAAGGATGGTTGCATTCCTTTTCATTTATTTGTTTTACTTTCAAACTATGATGGGTGTGATCTTTGTGGAGGAAGAGATAGAGTATTGCAGGGATCTGGTTGGGGAGTGGGTGCAGTGTCTCTTTTGGCTAAGTCCCTCACCGAAGACTCCTGAGCAAACTTAGCCATCATGGGACAAGAGGAGGAGGTCCTATTCTGGATGGGTAACTGGTTAAAGAAGAGAAAGCAGAGATGAGCAAGAAATGGTAAATTCTCACAATGGAGGGAAGTAAGGAAATGGCACTTGTGCTTTTTAATTTGTTCATAAACAATCTCCAGGTAGAGGGCAGCATAGAATCATAGAATCATAGAATAGCAGAGTTGGAAGAGGCCTACAAGGCCATAGAGTCCAACCCCCTGCTCAATGCAGGAATCCACCCTAAAGCATCCCTGACGGATGGTTGTCCAGCTGCCTCTTGAAGGCCTCTAGTGTGGGAGAGCCCACAACCTCCCTAGGTCATGGGTTCCATTGTTGTACTGCTCTAACAGTCATGAAGTTTTTCCTGATGTCCAGCTGGAATCTGGCTTCCTTTAAGTTGAGCCCATTATTCCGTGTCCTGCACTCTGGGAGGATTGAGAAGAGATCCTGGCCCTCCTCTGTGTGAAAACCTTTTAAGTATTTGAAGAGTGCTATCATGTCTCCCCCCAATCTTCTCTTCTCCAGGCTAAACATGCCCAGTTCTTTCAGTCTCTCTTCATAGGGTTTTGTTTCCAGAAATGGCAGTGAAATGGCCAAAGTTTCTGATAACACCAAATTATTTAGAAAAAGAAAAAAATCCCTTGTCATACTTGAGACCCAGGATAATGCATGGCCCAGTGGTCCTATCATAAGTGGTATTCTGCGGTGACCTGTAACTGAGAAAGCAGGGGTACTGTGGACGTGCACCTTTTGGCTAACAGCCATTGTGTGTGATTGCTCTCACCAGTAGCAATAGGATCAGTGGTTATTGCAGGGACACTGGGTATCCTAGGGTTTGCCAGAGCTTGACCGCCTGCAGTGGCAAAGGATCATCACAGCATAGTGAAGAAGAGTTCTGGATTTCCTCTATTATCATAGCATAGAATTCTGACTGTGCTTTCTCCACTGGGGGCGTTGCTAGACCTACCGGGTGTTCCGTCGTTGAGGAGCGGTGAAAGCGGCTTTTCCCGTTCAGCCGTGACGCCTCATGCTCCACACCTGCCTTCGATTTGTGGCGGAAGTTTGCGCCGGTTGTGCTGCTGCCGCCGCGAGCACGGTTGCGCAGCCACACCGGCCTGATTGCCGCGGCTTTTTTTTTCGCTCGCTGCACGGTTTGCGCACGTCCGAAAGACCGCAAACTTGCGCAGCCGTCAGCGATGCCGCCGCCGGCCCCGGCGGCAGCGGCGGCGGCGGCGGCAGTGCCAGTGCCAGCTGAAGTGCTGCTGGTGCTGTTGAGGGTCAACATTGATGCGCTCACTTCCTGATGGGGGTCGTGGCGGGTGTAATATGACCCGAGGTCAATCGTCTGCATGGGCACTCTGTGCCTACATCTCCCATCATGCCTCTGAGGTGTCGGCGGCGATGACCGCCTCTGTGCCCTGTGCCCCATCCCAAGGAGCCAACCCACATCTGGCCGTAGCCATGGCAGCAGCCCACAAACAGCTCTGCCCTCTGCCAGCCTGGTACCCACACTAACAGGCAGCGTACAGCACCGCCATTATGCGGCCACGGTAGCTGCCCACCGCAAGGAGTCACCAGCCACTTTTCCGGTCCTCCGGTCCTGCGCAAACTGTCACTGGGGAAATTAAAAAAAAACACTAGAACAGGCGCACATCCCCCACCCATCCCCCACACACCCCAGCAGCACACTAGCCACTTTTCCGTTCCTCCGTTCCTGCGCAAACTATCAGTGGGTGAGTAAAAAAAAAAAGCCGCTCCGCCGCGCTGCCCCAGCTGGCAGACTGCGCGCAAATGGCGGAGGCGGCTTGACCGAAGCCGCTGACCACTCCCCCTTAGCACGCCTTTTCCTGCCCAGTGCGGACCGCAGTGACCTCACATCCTCCCACACGTACTCCAAATTACCGCGGGACGGCAGGAAAAGGCGCACTAGAACTCACTTTTTTAAAGTCGGGAGAAAAAGGCTTCGCCGCAGGATAACGGCGGATCCTCGTGAACGTCATCTGGAAGCCTCGACGTGACTGCGGAAGGTAACGCGCGCTAGAGCCTCGTCTAGTAACGCCCCGGGTTGCACCGTGGATGATACACCTCCTTGTCCTACCATCTCAGAGATGACACACAGATTCTCTACAGCAGAGCCGGTATCAAGGGTAGGCATAGTTGGGCACCTGCTGCGGGCCCACACCTCAGCAGGAGCCCACTAATAAGAGCTGCTCTTGGAGTTGCTCCTCCTCTTTACCATTGCAACCTGCTTGTTCACCCAGGGCCGGTGCTACCATAGAGGCCACTCAGGCGGCCACCTAGAGCGCCAAGCTAAGAGGGGCGCCAGGAATAGCGCAGCACTCGTGCGCGTTGGCTGTGAGCTGGCCTGGCCCAAGAATTCAGCTCGGGCCTGGGCAGGTGAGACGGTGCCCCACACCCACCCAGCCGAAGCGAAGCCAGGGACGCTGGGGTGGGGTGGCGGCTCCACGTTTGGACTTCCGCCCAAAAGCCACCCTCCCAGAGCTGCTCTGGGAGGGTGGCTTCCGGGCGGAAGTCCGAACGTGGAGCCAGCCCCCTCCCCCAGCATCCCTGGCTTCACTTCAGCTGGGCGGGCACAGGGCACCATCTCTTCAGCATGAGGGCGATGCGAGGCAGGGGACAGGGTTCAGTTTGCTCACTGTCACAAGCGGCTGGGCCTCCAGCACCCGCCCCCCAGTGCAGAAGAAGAAGAAGACGAAGAAGAAGAAGAAGAGGAAGAAGAAGAAGAAGAAGAAGAAGAAAAGAAGAAGAAGAAGAAGAAGAAGAAGAAGAAGAAGAAGAAGAAGAAGAAGAAGAAGAAGAAGAAGAAGAAGAAGAAGAAGAAGAAGAAAGCAGCAAGCACCAGGAGGTGGAGAAGAAGAAAGAGAAGAAGCAAATAAGGTAAGACTGAGGGGGGGTGTGTGTTTGTGTGTGTGTGTGTGTGTGTGTGTGTGTGTGAGAGAGAGAGAGAGAGAGAGAGAGAGAGAGAGAGAGAGAGAGAGAGAGAGAATGTATGGGAGAATGGGGTACATGGGGTCTTTGAGTGAATGCATGTGTTCATGCGTGTGTTTGTTTGGAGTGAGTGATGCTGAGTGTGTGTGTGCGCACGTGTGTGAGTTGGGGGGGATGAATTGGAGGTGATATTCCTATTAAATAATGCCTTTTAGACCCATCGTTCCTTTCCAATTTGTTTGCTATAATTGGCGTGACGTATTTCTTGCACTTTCAAATAAATTTAGCAGTTTCAAGTTTTGTGCTTATTTTTTCCAGGAAACATATGTTCTTAAAAATCAAAGTTGGCATTTTTGGGTGTGTGTGTGTGTGTGCGTGAAAGCAGCTCACTTTGCCTATGGCGCAAAATAGTCTGGCACCGGGTGCCTTGTGTTCACCTGGCTCTTGCTCTGGCTCAGACAGTGGTGGTGGTGAGAAAAAGAAGCCGACTTGCTCCCTGGCTCTCTGCCTGCCAAGCAAGCAAGTGGCAGCAATGAAAAGAAAGAGGATGCGGAGCAAGAGCAGCTGGTGACAATGGCGCTGAGAAAGGAGGCCCATTGAGGGTGTCTTGACTATGGGCCCTCAAAAACCTAGAGCCACCACAGCTCTGCTGCAGACGTATTTTCTGTTACGCTTATGACTATGGAGTCTTCACTAATACGCTCACCATTTTTAGGCTGCAAACGGTACAGTGGATGCCGCAAAGTTGGTGAATTGTTGGAATTCGCACAGGAATATTGGCAATCTTGTGATGAATTTGGAGACCATCCATACACACAGGTGAACGTTGACCCTCAGCTAAATGAGATTGTCAGCATTCACCCAAATATTCCAAACAAGCTGTGGCATATACCAGTGTGTGCAGCTGCCGTTCCAAATCTATCTGTTGAGCATCGTCAACATTCACATGTGAAAACCAGTAGTCAACAAATTACAGGCATTATGGTAACATATATACATGATCTCTGGGAAAGTGTTGGTTTCAAACTGTGGAGAAATTAAAAGGCTGAAAAAAGGAAGATCCAAATGAAGATGGAAATGATGGCAAAACGTTAAAGAAAACCTTTCTATGATGGCAGGAATTGTATCACTCCTTTTCCTTTAGATGGCACCATTTCACCATTCTGCCGCTTGCCACAAACCCCATTTCCCCCTTACTCCGCAATTAATATTCATTGTACAAAGAGCATAAAATTCCTTTGTTATGCCAGGGACCAAGATCACCCAGAGCATTATGGTGTCAGCATTTCAACTGAAGTAAAGACTTTCATTGAAGGATTGTTATATCCTTACTTAAAAGCACCTGTAAAGCCACTTCAAAACAATATTATTCCTTTCAAGTCTGCCATAGACAAAATGCCAAATTTTATGAGAATCCTATGAAACAACTGAAGAGGCTGCACTCTGAAAACACATCTAACAGTGCAATCCTATATATACCTACTCAGAAGTAGGTCCCATTAAGTTCACTGGGGATTACTCTGAGGGCAGTGGGAGCAGGATTGCAGCCTTAATCCACAATGCTTTGTAGAAGTCCGTAGAACTACAATGGGTGGATAACTAGGTCCCTATGGCTTGATTCACCTATGCAACTCTACATGATGAATATCACAAGGCGTAGTCATCACAACTAACTGTGATAGCTTCCCCCATTGAAAAAGAATAGTTTTGAAAACAGGTGAGAGGAAAGTTCTGTTTCTGATGCTTGCTTCGTTTCACACATTTGAGTCTTTGAATGATAATAATAATAATAATAACAACAACAACAACAACAACAACTCCCTCTGGATCGAGGCAGGGAACTAAATACACTAAATACAATATAATACATAAAATTAGTTAAAAGAGCACTTTTAAAAGAACCAATATAATATTAAAATAACAATCACTGCATCATAAAATTCTTAGGTTTAAATATCATCTGGGTAGGTCTGCCGGAAGAGACTAGTCTTTATGATGTTGTAGCCATGTTTGTTTTGTGTTATTTATTTATTTTTATTTTTATTACATTTCTATACTGACCAATAGCGAAAGTTCTCTGCACCATTCACAAGAATTTCAACCATGAAATACAACATGTTAAACACACCATATCAAAGTTTAAAAATACAGTATAAAATAAAAATGAAAACTAGCAGTAATTAAAAGACTGAAAACACAGTAAAAGATTTAAAACAACAGAATGTGTTTGAACTCACCCATGGATTTGTAGAGTGAAAGCAGAAGGAGAGGAGAACAGGACTATAGTGTGAAATTAGATGGAAACAAATTTGCTCTCCGAAATTTTCCTCTTTGGATCCTGCTTGGAAATATCGGCTGGGCACACAAGGTCCTGGATTCAATTCCTGGCATCTCCAGTTTCAAGGTTCAGGAAGCACGTTCTGGGAAAAGATGCTGCAGCATGACTGCCAGCCAGAGTGAGCAATACTGGGCGAGGAGAGCAACAAGTCTGACCTGCGATAAGCCAGTTTCCTAAGTTTCCATATTCACTCAATATTCTCTGAATGTTTGCCAAGCATTCTCCAACTATTTAATATTTGGCAGAATTTGATAGTTGGCAGGCAATACTATTTGGTGCCAGGCAGTATTTAATAGCTGTCAAACAATAGTATTATTTTTGCATTTGATAGTCAATAGCTGATGAGGCTATTTGACGTCTGTCAAAAATCAAAATAACAAAAAAACCACCCTGCAACGAATTGTGTTCAATTTTTTCATTACTTTTTGGGGGGCTAGTTTCAAATAATCAGAAATAGTAATTTCAGCTCAGATTTCAGGAGAGGTTTGGGGATCACCCAGGATTCAGAGGAATAAGGAATTAAGTGTCCAGGGTACCTTCAATATTTCATGCTCTCAAGACTTCACTTCGATTGTGCTGTAGTTCACTCTTGCCTTTGAACCAAACTCATAAATGCATGTCATTACCTGAACATCTCAACCCTTATTTGTAGTTTTAAGAAATTAGACCCCTGTAAGTACAAAAACGAATTATAATGATATAAGGGTGACATTTTTCTTTGTAGAAAGGCAGGGTACAAATCAAATAAATAAATATATCATTTCTATGAGCATTTTAAAGCATAGAGGGGGGAAAGTCTTTGTTCAATATCACATTGCAATCTGGTGATGAAACAGAAACTCATGCCACTTTGGGGAAAATGTATTTTAAGGTTTTGTTTCCCTTTATTGACTATTGAAATTAATCAGTACTAACATCAATTTTAAATCCCGATCATTAAGAAAGGGTTTTTTTTCTTGTTTTCAAAGTTTAGTTTATATGATTCTTACAAACACCATCATGTTTATATGCAATAGCATCTTTATTTTGAATGTTAGTGATTATTAAATTGATCATTTGAAATACCCAATATTCTTTTGCATTCAGGAATGATCACCATTGGTGGATGAAAGTTCCTATCTGTACATTGTACATCCAGCACAGTGGTTTATATTTGCAATTAATTTAATTTAATTTAATTTATGAGGAGTTGTACACCATTGTGTGATTAATTTAATGCAATTCTCTTACACGTTAGCACATAGAGGGTGCTAACAAATACAAATTTCCCTGCAAAGACAGCCTCAGATAACATAATGTTATGTCCATTTTATCATATACATCTTTTGCGCTTTTAATTTTTTTTAAAAAAAAATTGCCCAATCGGTTGTCAAGAGACATAAATACAAATTCTGAAGACTCAGCCCTCCCCTTTAGACCCAGTTTTTCTGCAGTCACGAGCTGAGCCCAAGACAGTAGAACGTGTGGCCGGGCGCCATGGGTTGACCCAGCCCCTCGTGATTCCTCACGAGGAGCCGGGAGCCCCACATGGGGTGCAGCGCTCCTCAGGAGCGCTGCACCCATCGGAGGTAGGGTGGGGGGAGCGGAGAAAATAATTCAAATTTTAAAAAATTACTTATCTTTTGTGCACGAGCGTTCATGCGCTGCTGGCCCTTTAATTTAAAAAATGGCGGGCGCAACACCTCTCCTTCTGAGGTCGTCACGCCTCACGTGTAAACAGAGGAGGGATCTCGCAATAAACACATTGTGAGATCTTCCCTCCTCCGTTGCGTGCTAACTGGTATTATTATTATTATTATTATTATTATTATTATTATTATTATTATTATTATTATTATTGCACCATCAATGTACATGGTGCTGTACAGAGTAAAACAGTAAATAGCAAGACCCTGCCGCATAGGCTTACATTCTAATAAAATCATAATAAAACAATAAGGAGGGGAAGAGAATGCAAACAGGCACAGGGTAGGGTAAACAGGCACTGGGTAGGGTAAAACTAACAGTGGTCTAGCTAAGGCCAAAGAGAAAGAGAGAGAGTACTGGCCTCTTTACTTAGAAAGAGGGTGGGGTGGGGGTCTATTTTTTACATAGAAATAGGGGTGCAAGGAAGAGAAGGGAAACCCACCCCCCTACTGACTTTACCTCATCACGCTTGGTGATTTAATAGATAGAGAATGGGAAAAACTCCCAAGCTCAATTTTGTTCTGGTTCTCATTTTTTATGCTTAGTTTGTTACATCTTGATCTGACATTGGATTGCAATTTTCTTAGTCCAAAAAATATTCTTGTGTGCATTATATATATATATATATATATATATATATATGCAATTTGTATGTGTGTGTTTTTAAAATGTACATACAGTATTTTTGTGCACATGTGTGCATGTTTTCAAGCAATTTCTCTATTGAATAAAGCATTTTTGTGTACTTTCGTCAAACAGATGCATTTTTGTGTGCACTGTTTCAAATGAATACATTTGTGTGTCTGTGTATTGCATTGCATTGCAAACGTTGGAAATGTGTGGATTTCAATAGTAAGCTGCATTCCAAAATGTGTTTAGGTGTGGGAAGTGCAAATTTGTCTTGGATTGCGAACCAAATGAATCTCTCAACCACCCTTATTAACCACGCAATCCATGTCTAGGAAAGGAAAGGAACCTCTCGTGCAAGCACTGAGTCATTACTGACTCTTGGAGGGACACCAGCTTTCGCTGACGTTTTCTTGGCAGGCCTTATAGTGAGGTGGTTTGCCGTTGCCTCCCCCGGCTGTTATTACCTTTCCCCCAGCTAGCTCGGTACTCATTTTACCGACCTCGGGAGGATGGAAGGCTGAGTCGACCCAAGCCGGCTGCCTGAAACCAGCTTCTGCTGGGATTGAACTCAGGCCATGGGGAGAGTTTCAGCTGCAGAAACTGCTGCTTTACCACTCTGCGCCACATGAGTCTGTCTACTCAAAGAGTACATGTCTACTCAAAGGTAATTCCCAGTGAGTCAGTTCAGCTTACTCCCAATTAATTGTGCACAGGATTGCAGCCTAAATCATTTTTCCTCAGCCCAACTTGAATACTAGAAGTGAGCCAGTGGGGGGACGGGGACGGGGGACTATTAAAAAGCATTAAAGTGTAGTAAGGTAAGTTGGGAGGGGGGTGTTTTGCTCTGTGACCTCATGCATTCATTTTGATATCAAAAGTATAGCCCCTTTCACTCTCAATTTGTAAGTAAAAGGGTCTAGTTTAAACCTAGGAGGCTGGGTGCAGTATGTCGAAGGACTGGCCCACCCATGAGGTAGGGTGGATCAGTTGCACTTCGCACTCTTCTCCCCCGTGCACATGGCAGCAGAAGCTCACGCTCTTGCTCCCCGGCCCCACAGAGCAACAGCAGTGACTCACACTCCCTCCCTCCAGCAGTGGCAGTGTGACCCACCACACCTCAGGTGGAAGAAGGTATTGGGCCAGCCCTGGTATGTTGACTTCCCAAAGGCTAACCCTAGCAGGTGCTTGACAATGAAAGACAGACATACTACCGGCAGGAGAAGAGATTTGTCCTTTCTTTTTCAGGAGGATAATGCTGCAGCTAGTCTGAGACCTACTGAGAAGACAACAGAGGATGGCACGCTCCACCTCCCAGTGTTGTCTTGGGTCTGTTATCCACAAAACCTCTGATGATGAAAGGAAACGTATAATAACTTCACCTGGCAAGATTGGCTGCCAGTTCTGTACTTTTCTTTCTGTGCAGCTCCAGCTCTTTAGAAAATGCTCAAGAAAAATTCTTTCCTCCCCCTCAAAGAAAAAATTCTTTCCTCCCCCTCCTCCCCCTCCTGCCTACGAATGAGAAGCACTGTTGTCTGGACGTCAACACACTGTTGTTTAACCTACCAACAATGTCCCCTTCATGCCCACCTGCCACTCTGTGGGAGCTGCTTCCCCAAGGAGCTGTCCCATGCAGCTGTGGTGGTATACATGTGACTACTGCAATCACATGGGCAATGTCAGTGGCCTGGGTCTTTCCCACCTGGTCATTACCCTCTGATCTGGAAGGGTGGTGATGGATTGGCCTCATCAACATGGTTTCTGCTAGGGATGTGCTCCGCTGATCCTCGGACCGGAGAAGCAGAAGCGGATCGGGGGGCTTCGCCTCCACTTAAGGCGGAGGTGAAGAGGTTCGGGGGAGCAGCGAAGCATTGCAGAGCGGATCGAGGTGAAGGCGGATCCTTCACCTCGATCTGGAGCTCCACAAAAAAGGTAAGGGGGGGTTTACTTGGCCCTGCCGCTGTCGCTGCTGCCCATGCGGTGACGGCGGCAGAGCCAGGTAAGGGGGAGGGGGGTCTTACCTGCATCCGTCCGCGGTCCCGCAGCTGCTTCAACTGAGCCCAAGGACTCAAACAGGAAGACTAGGCTGCAACTGCGGCCTGGTCTTCCTGTTTGAGTCCTCGGGCTCAGTTGAAGCAGCCGCAGGTCCACAGATGGACGCAGGTAAGGGAGAGGAGGGAGGGGGGTTACCTGGCCCTGCCGCCGCCACCACCACCTGTGCGGTGCCACCCGTGTGGCAATGGCGGTAGAGCCAGGTAAGGGGGCAAGGGGGAGGGGGATCTTACCTGCATCCGTCCGCGGTCCTGCGGCTGCTTCAGCTGAGCCCGAGGACTCAAACAGGAAGACTAGGCTGCAACTGCGGCCTGGTCCTCCTGTTTGAGCCCTCGGGATAAGTTGAAGCAGCCACGGGTCCGCAGAATGATGCAAGTAAGGGGGAGGAAGAAGGAGGGAGGGGGGTTTACTGGCCCTGCAGCCGCAGCCGCCCATGCGGCGACGGGGTCAGAGCCAGGTAAGGTGGAGGGGGGTCTTACCTGCATCCGTCGCAGCCTGTCGCCACCTTCACTACAGCCCGCGGCTCAAAATGGAAGTGTAGGCCGCAATCGGGGCCTACAGTTCCTGGTTGAGCCGCGGGCTCTACTGAAGGTGAGATGGGCCGGGACGGACACAGGTAAGGGGGAGGAGAGAGGGGGGCTTTACCTGGCGCCACTCCCCGCCGCTGCGGAGCTCCGATTCGGAGCCGGAGCTCTGCAGCAGAGCGGAGTGGACTCTAGGCGGATCGAGGCGGGGCGGAGCGGGCCCGGTCCGCAATTTGCGGATCGGGCACGAAGAGGATCGGGGGGGGGGGTCCGTGCACATCCCTAGTTTCTGCTGTATTCACACACATACCATAGCTGCATGGAGTAGCACCACAGGGATAGCAGCTCATACTGTGCCTGAAAGGGGCCTAAATGAAAAGGTATTGTTATTGCCTGACAGTTGTATAGAATGTTGCTGGAGGATGCTCTAATCCTGTTTGCTAATGCTTGCATGTTGCAACTCCTTATTTCCATCTCCACCTTGACCAAGGACGCCATTCCATTCCTGCTGCCATTAGTATACTGTATGGTGAAAGAGCTTACTAGAAATTTCAGCATCTGTAGGTCAAATGGCTGTGGTTCCCCATGGCAAAATGGGGGCTGACAAGATGCCCCAGGGATGACACGGCAGCCCATGCTGGCTAACAAGGTGAGAGACAAGTACAGTTGTGCAGCCCACCCTAGATGGGAAGAGCCATGCCAAAGGCAGGATCCTGGGAAATGTGAGTCTGTACCAAGCATGTGCCTTGTGCATACCTGCCTTTCAAGCAGGGGTGGGCGACCGGCAACACTTCCGGCATGTGCAGCCCTCAGCCTAATTTCAAAAGCCCCCGTCTTCAGATTTCTGGCAACAACAAGCTGTACTGCCTTGATATCCCACTGGGCAGGGAGGAAGAGGCTGTGGGTGGAGGAGAAGGAGGTAGCAGAAAGAAAGAGAAGCAGGTAGCAGAAAGAGAGAAAGAGGGAGCGAGGGAGAGGAAGAGAGACTGGTAAGGGACCAAACGGGGAAGGGGGCCTTACCTGCCTCTGTCCGTGGTCCCTCAGCTTCTTCAATTGAGCCCGCGGTTCAACCAGGAAGTCTAGGCCGCACTTGCCCCCCCTCCCCGCCCTCCTCTCCCGGCCTTACCTGGCACCACTCCCCTCCACTGCGGAGCTCCGATCCGGAGCCGGAGCTCCACGGCGAAGAGGAGCGGAGTATGGGCGGAGCGGCGTGGGCCGATCTGAAATTTTCGGATCGGCCCGCGGGGCAGAGCGGGGGGGTCTGTGCACACCCCTACTGAACACCCCTCTGTGTTTCAAACACACACACACACACACCAGCACCTTTTGTCCATTAAAAAAAAACAAAAAATGGTGTCAAAGAATTCTACCTCACCTTCTGTGATAGGATTCTCCACCACCACCAGGGGGAAGCATTCAACCATCCAAATGTTACCTGCAGTGTGAAGTAATACAGTCTGAGGGATGGGGGGGGGGGCGTGAATACATGGGGAAAGCCCTGGGCTGGATCCATAGAGGCACTGTGTTGTTTATATGACACAGAAGCCACTGCGGAACCATTCCAGGGCTTTCCCCTGAAGCTCAAAAAAAAAAAAAAAAAAAAAAAAGTTGGGGACTTATCCTTACTTTTTTCTCTGGGGCAAGGCTACCATGGTGCATCTGCCCTCTGTCGCCATTCTGGAGTCATGGCAGAGGTGTGGCTGGGCAGATGGCGAGCCCTGATTGGTCACCATCTGCTCAAACATGGGGGCGGGGGCGGGCCAGTGAGCTGAATGGCCTCTGCGCTTCCTCCGGCATGGGGGAAAGGAAGCACTTGGTGGGGAAAGCCCCATAAAGTAAGGAGGGAAATGGGGAGGGATGCAGCTGTGCTTGTGTGGTGGTGTGTGGTGGTGCAGTAGCATGTGGGGCGGCAGTGCACAATGTGGAGGTGGCTCCTCCTCCAATTGAAGGATGAAAAACCCATGCTCGCTCCTTGATGTGGCGACAACCCCACAGTAGCCTGGGGTTTTGGGGGTTTGCCGCAGGAATGCGTCATTGTCAAGACAGCCCCCAGGAATCATTCTATCTATGTGAAGCAGGACATATGGTGTCATCCTGCCAAGCGGGGAAGCGAATTTCATTACAATGCAGTTTTAGAGCTAAGGTAAAATATCACTTTATCCCTTGCACCCAGACACACTGGTCAAAGAACGCCATTTTTTGTTTCTGGACTTCATTCTTGATCTTGGAATTAGAACAACATTGCCACTCTGTTCTCAGCCCTTTGGGGTTCAGGACACGTGTGGCTGTTGATTTCCTGTCATGGACTAGCAAAGTAGCCTCAGCAAAGACAGTTCAGTCATCAAGCATGGCTTGAGAAAGCTTTGCTTGGGTAATAATTTTGAGTTGTGGCGCTGAAGGTCAAGTGGTGCAGCCGGGCTTATGGCATGCGATGTGAAATGTGGACATGATCGATTTGCTGCTACAACTTAGCATGTATGAAATCACTTTGCATGCAGAAAAAGAAGAGGTTCTGTAGGTTTATGGTGGCATATTTCCACTTAACTGGAAATGGGATGCATAGTTTGGCAGTAGGACCACAATGCTGGGTCCAGGATTTGGGGGAGGGGAGGCTGTAGGCAAAGCAGCCTCAGCGGCACCTTCAAGACCAATAATGCGTTTATTATTATAGCATGGGCTTTCTGGGAACAAGAATCCATTTGATCAGATTTATGATTTGGAGTCTAATCCACAAAAAATTATGCCATAATAAATGCGTTGTCCTTTAAAGCGCTATCAGTGTATTTGTTGATTATCGTAGGTGCATACCTGTCCAAGCTGGTGAGCTTTATTTTCAGTG